>NC_091120.1:77638207-77945707 GCF_040183065.1 Periplaneta americana
AGACAATATTGTACAAGTGTTGCAATATTACATGCTATGTTTACATTATTGTTTGAATAAAAGATTATAGCTTTTTAATGGCTCGGATGTATTATATCTGTATTGTAACTCCACTTCTTTTTTCCGAGGTCATATATGAACTGAAAGAGAGAAACGTTAACGTGTTCACATAAGTTACTATTGCAATTCCTGTCACGGTATCTCTGTTGCTGCTGCAATAAAGTCAAGTTGTTTGTTAACCTCCGGAATTAGGAATTTACTATGGACGTAAACGTTTTATGGTTATATACTCATAAAATCGGTATACGTAAGTTCTTGTAGTTACAAACGTGTCCGATCAAAGTTTTTGAAGGAAGGGGGAACTCAGCAGTTCACATTTCGTAATAAGTAGCTTCGCCAGATAAAAGACATTAGGCAAGACTATAATTTTTAATAAGCCCAATTTTAAAAAGGGAGATAGATCGGATCCTAGAAATTATAGAGGTATTTGCATTTTAAATTCTTGCTATAAACTATATGTAAAATAATTAATAATAGACTGAGACCAATAATGGAAGCACTAATAGAAGATATATATATATATATATATATATATATATATATATATATATAATTTTAATGTACCGAAGTACATATGATATTTCCATGCGCCGGAGAGAGTTTTTCTCCGTTCCATTACTCTTTCATCGTATGATGACGCAGAATATCTGCATGGAAATATCATATGTACTTCGGTACATTAAAATAATATATATAATATGCGTAAATCACTTCGTGATTTAAGACGGCGCTTATTCCGTCGGATCCCGGCCAACTAGTCACTCATAACGAGTGCACCTCAGCACATGTGTGGACTTCGATCCTACGTTCATAGACATCTATGACGTAGTGCAGAGGACGGCCACTAGAGGGAACCCAAGAGTTGGAGCTTAATCTGAGACGATTCTGTCCGACGCCGGGGTGGTATCCGGTGTGGCTTAGTGGTTAAAGCATCAGCACGTAGAGCTGAAAACCCGGGTTCAAATCCCGGCGCCGGAGAGAGTTTTTCTCCGTTCCATAACTAATAGAAGAATTTCAGTATGGATTTAGGAAGGGTAGATCTTGTACAGACTATATATTCACCATATCCAAATTGATTGAAAAGAGAAAAGAGTTTAATTTACCTGCATTTTTTGCATTTATCGACTATGAAAAAGCATTCGATAGAGTTGACAGAAGCATTTTATGGAAAATATTAGGAAATAAAGGAATTCCAGCCTACTTAATAAGAGTGATACATTGTTTATCTCTAAATAACACAATACAATTGAAAACATCCCGTAATGATAAAATGGCAGAAATAAATCAAGGAGTCCATCAAGGATGTCCATTGTCACCGAAACTTTTTAATTTATACGTGGACGAAGTCATACGAATATGGCTGAATGAAATATCATTAGATTTTAAATTAAATTACATGAATTGTACTACAATTTTATTTGCTGATGATCAAGTGGTCATTAGCGAGAGTGAAAATACTTTACAACAGGCAGTCTTCAAATTAGATCGAATTGCATCAAGTTTTAGTATGAAAATATCGATCAATAAAACAAAAGCGATGGTATTTATTGGATCTCAATCAATAAGAGTGAAATTGGTTATAGAGAACAAAATAATAGAACAAATCAACACTTTTAAATACTTAGGTTGTTCAATAACATATGGCAAAAAATGTGAAATCAAGGAAAAATTAAATAAATTCAATTATTTCTGTAGAACAATACGTAGAACACTGGGAAAGAAAGTGAGAAAGGAATATTAATTAAATATTACAAAGTAATGGCAATTCCGTCCCTTCTATACGGCTGCGAATCTTGCGATCTAAAGAAAAATGAAGAAAGGAGAATTGAAGCAGGTGAAATGAAATTTCTTAGATGTTGCGGTTTATACACTATTGGACAAAAAAATAAATGACGATATTGGAAAAGGATTAAAAATAGATAGTATAATTCAACTTATTAAAGAATATCAACATAATTGGAAAGAACATGTAAATAGAATACCAACAACAAGTATAACGAGAGCAGCCATAAGTTATAATGCATCAGTAAAACGTTGGCGAGATCAATTTTAATGAAGGCGGAACAGGCCGAAAGGCCTAAACCTTGCAGAAGAAGAAGAAGATGATGATGATGATAATAATTTTTAACAGTAAGATCGCGTCAAAATAGTAATATAGCCTACGTTACAAGAGCGGTATGTTGACGTTTTTATGGTCGAGGAAAAGATTGAAAAAGCGAAACGTAGTTGAGCTTTTTTAATTTCCGAGAACATGAAAACAAACATACCGCTCGTGTATTGTACATTATTTTGTGCGAAGATCGTTTATTACATACCTGAAAGACGAATTTCTAATTAGTTGCAATGAAATCTCCATGTTGGTTTCTGTTTAATGACGCCAACTTCCGAACACCAAAATATCTTTCTTTAACATTGTTGCTGTAAAATGTTTTCTGTGTTTACTATACTCCAGCAGGCCGTGATTTACGTCTGTCTTTTTCTTCTCCCAGTCAATAAATGCGAACTTAAAACAAACGGTAAGCTTATGTAATGATTTATTTTTCATTTTAATATTTTACCAATATTATTTATATAACATATTGCAGTAATAACATCGGCATCTGGAATCTCGTTGATTTTTTCACGGCTTCCTTAATGTTACTTGTATCAGGAATGCAATAAGTTTCGTGGAGTAGTAGACTTTACTTAATTTTTGCAAATATTTAAAAACAATAATTAACATTGCAATTTAGGTGAAATTGCAGTGGTTAGTTTCCAATTTATAATTATTACTATGTTAAACGTCTCTAAAAATAATATGTTAAAAACCTAAAGCAGTAAAATGAATGTCGCGCTTAAGCGGTAAGAAGAGGTAAATTGTTATGTGTGTAACGTTGGGAATAGTGAATGTGGTATTTCACACTTACCGCGTATTGGTTCTGTGCGGAAAACAAGCAAATACGCACGATCTCGCACAAAATACAATTCTTAATCGTTACTACCCCTAAAATTTAATTATTATTTAACTCGTTCATTCATCCACCTATGGCGTGTAAGAATCCGTTCAGATTGAACCAGTAATAGCCCTATATAAAGAACGACAAAAAATATATTATTTAAGGCATAGACATTATCGCACCTAGTCGGCAGTTGTACTTTAACCGCAGTGCAGCCATAAAATGTAGTGACATACAAAACGAACATTGCCGATCGATCGGAACAGGATATAGAAAATACATATAAGTTGATGACAAACAGAGAGCCTTGTGAGTTTAAGTAATGATTTGTCGGTTATTCATGAATGGTACTAAATTGAAACGTACGGGAACTTCTCTCCTTAACGTTTTTAAAATCACTCATATCTATAAAATGAAGAGGCATACTTAAAAACATGATGTTTACGCTCTGATTGCTATAATCCTATACGTTCATCCCAAATAATAATAATAATAATAACAACAATAATAATAATAATAATATAATAATAATAATAATAATGGTTTATTTTAACTGGCAGCATTTAGCCCAATAATATTTTTAATGTCAGAAAGTAGTTTATTTAAAATATTAGTTTTGGGAATTAATGAAGAGATACAATCTTTTTTTCTGAAGTTTTGAAAGTTATTGCTTATTTTTTGTTTACAAGATCAATTTTTTGTTATATTATTAAAACTATTGATATTTTTTTTTCTATTATATTTTTTTGTGGTGTTTGGGTTTTTTCTTCTAATCGTAAACATTTACTTATTACGTTATTGAGTATAGAATTTATTATTTTAGTATTATTTTTAATATTACATATTTATTTCAATGGTTTTTTCAGCCTTCTTTTTCACTCTACCAGTATGACAGAAAATTTGTTACATTACGATAAACACAAGATAAATACAATAAAAGAACCTTTTCCCAACACACCAATAATGTAATTATGTAGTAATGATGATTCATTTTCAGTCATTCACAATGTTCTGCCCAAGAGCAGGTCTTTCACTGCAAAGCCAGCATTTTCCAGTATTTCCTATTTTCTGCCTTCCTCATGTCTCTTCATATGATCCATATATCTTAATGTCGTCTAATAATAAAGATAATGATCATAACAATAACAATAATAACGATAATAATAAATCAAACCTTAAATATTATGAAATTATTAAACTCAGTCATGATTATAATAACTTCATTTGACTGTGTCCTTAAGAAATCGCTTAGCCTGTTTTTTAAAGTAGGTATTATCCGGCAGCCCCTAATAAGTGCTTTCCTTACATACCATAATTTCGTATAACGAGACTGACTTAAACGCCATCTTGCACAGTGTGATATCAGTTTTTCAGAGTTAACAATGCATACAGAGTGTATGCCACAACGCGAATAGGGTCTACCTACGTCCTACGTAGTAACCTTAGTGGATATCATATTTTCGGTGCAAGAGTGCACTCGTCTTTTACTAAAGTACTTTCGTAATTTTGGTTCTGGGAAAATAACTCTCTTTTTAAGAATGCTCTTTCGTATTTTTTATTTGTTCGGAAACTCGTCTCTTTCCGTTTTTGAGGTGTTGCTACCACTGATATTTGATTCTCTAGCGATCCAGGTGCAATATTGTGCAATTCATGTGTAGAAGACTAGATTGCGTTCTGCGAATCCAATTGAAAATCAATATTTGTGTTTAAAATTGAATATTTCCTTTGTTGTGATTAATAATGACAAAGTTAATAAAGATAATGAAGGGAAGTGAATTCTTTAATGTTAAATGTAATAATCTATTGATTTCTATGCAGTAAAGGTAGTGTATAAAATTGTGATGATAAGTCATGGTGCATTGTTAGATATTCGAAATAGCGTTTCCAAGCTTGAAATTTGTTATAAATTGAACGTTTCTTATCAATGATCTTCCTGCAATTTGTTTCAATAACTACTTCATAGTTTGAGCGTAATCTAGCTTCGTAATACAAAATAACGAAATATTGGTACTGTATGTAAGGTACATACCGATTATTTAGTCCTGACAGCTCTGCGACGCGAAAGAGGGAAAGTAATAGGAGTATTGGGGAGAGCTCCGGAGTAGAGATAAGAGCGAGCGGTCAGTAAAGAAATGCAGTGCAGCTTAATTGTACTAGAAAAATACCGCTCTATCGCACGGATGACATCCAATCACTCTGAAACCAAGCGAGTGACTAACCCAAACAACCCTTGGCGTAACTAACTGGACTCGTCTGACCCAGGCGCACATCGCCGACGACTGTCAGGACTAAATAATCGTACTGTACAGCATTACAACCAAGGTCTCAAGGTCAGCTGCAGTTTGTAAGCCGAGACGTGAGTAATTCCAGGCTATGTGCTTTATATTTCTTGTGGTTACGCTTAACGTAGTAGTTAACAACACGTAAACTAGGCCTACAGCAACGTGTTCAGGCAAAGTTCTTCAGGCATTTCTTGCCCACGTTGAATTCCAGCACAAAATTATATCTGTAATTGGAAGAGTCGATAATAAAACGCAGCTCATTTCTGCATTTGTTGATTATCTTTGATAAATTGTTTTGAGAAAAGTCCACCATACAGTTATTCTCTTCAGAAGGTACATTTTAGTGCTGCTCATCTGAGTGACTACTAACGCGGAGGAATCGGAAATTACGAATAAAGCTCTCCACCGGTGATCTCCGGTACTATCGTAGGTAGAACAGGGAACATACGGAGGGTTGCGGTGATTCGGAGCGAAGCGAAGGTGGAGGACGTAGAGCTCAAGGACGACCGGCGCGTACGGACTGAGGGTAGTTGTGAGTGGAATTAAATGGTATCGTCGCATGGAAATTCTTTAATTTAGTTGGAGATAATAATAAAGTCGCACGCTGTGAACTTTGTGGGCGAATTTACTCTAAGAGTGGTGGTACTTCGAATTTGTTACACCATTTGAAGCGATCCCACAATCGCGAACTTGAAGAAACTAAGTAAATTTAACTATTAAAAACACTTTTGAACTCTTAAAAAGTGTGTTTACTTTGATTTATATACAAAAGTTCTAATAAATAATTTCGTGGTTTTGTGTGCAGACAGAGTAACATTGTGAACGAAAAACTGAAAGGCAGAAGAATTTCAGCAAAAAAGGACCCTCTAAGATTGATCCAGCATATTGTTACGAGATGAAACTCCAAACTTCAGTGATGAGCTGCTTACTTGAAATGAAATATGAGTTGGAATTTGTGTTGCCAGAAAAACCAAACGCTCCTAGGACGCTAACAGGTCCGTATTTGGAAATCCCTATGGCGTGGACTAGGTTAGATAGATTCTATGAGTAGAGCTAAATTTTAAAATGTAGGTATGTAAGTGTTTAGGCTAACATTAAGAGCCGCGGTTGTGGTACTCGTACTTGCTGTCAAAAATAAATTATTACCATTCAGATACACATTGACGGTTAATTAGTCATATCGTTTTCGTAGTTTTAAAATTACGCAAAACATTTGACACGATTTTTTTAACTGCTTTAATGCTATGGTTCCAAAGGTCCACAGTCTAGAAAAAAAGTCTTGAAATTTCTATAAAACGTAACTTTCGAGGCAATAAGAATCATACATATTTATGGAATATTTAAATGGAAACTTGAGTTATCAGATTAAAATATTGAGTTTCATTCTGAAACTAAATAAACATGTGGTAATAATATAATTACAATTATCCTTAAGTTGATATCCGCTTATATTTTTATTACAGAGGAAAAGTGACGCGTTCTAGAAGAGACAGTTCAAATACTGGCACCCTTTAACACAATGATCACAATTCTATCTAGTGAAAAATCTTAATAAATTATTTTGGACAGTAAACTTTAACCCATTGATACCACACGTTTGTTTTGTTCCATTCTGAAACTCCCTTAATATATTTTACGTTAAACTAAACCAATTAGAATAATAATTGACAAAAACTGTTTGTGAATAAACGAGTGTTTACTGTACAGGAAAATTATAAATGTTTACATTAGCTACTGAAAAGCTTTACTTCTGCGTTAGTTTCCAGTTAATTTTAAAGTTATTAATTTGATCAATGACATAAAACTAATACGCCTTTCCACATATAATATGAATTTCAAAACTAGAAAAAAAAATCTGTCATCTAACATAGTACTTCAGGCAAAACAAGAAAAAAAGAAGAGCCGAAGAAAGAGAGAGAGGTAAATAAAAAAGAGAAAATAAAGAACAAAAAATTACGCACTTATTCTAAAAGATACGCGGACTTCAGCGGACTCCAATCACTACCTGATCCGATTAAAGGAATGCTCAGCGGAAAGTTTATGTCTGCGCCACAGCACATATACAACCTGCGCGGCATCAATCGGAGGTAACAGGAGGTCTCCGATTGAAAGCGCACAATCAACCGCCCCGGAGAAAAACCTAATCATAAGCAGCACTAGTACATTTTGGTGTACCTTTCCGTTGCTGTTTGTATCGATGATAATTATAGCAGTAAATTATATATAATAGTGGATTGACGGCAGGAGGGAATAGTAATATTTTGAGGAATTCTGCATGAAGACTCTTGTCTATCAATCACAAACTCCAGTTTAAGCCTTCAGGCCTTGAACTCTAGTCCTCTGAAAAGTAACCTTGAGTGAAATTGTAAATTAAAATAATATCGACTCTTCGATATATCTAATTTGTTTAAATGTTTGTACGCAAATTTCGAACTTCGTTTAGTTATTCTGAAGACATCATTCCTCTGTTAACTATTTACATTTTACACGTTTGAACCTGTTGTGTATAAGATCGTTTGTCACACCTGTCAACATACCTCTAAGACCTTAGAGAGATGTACTTTCTCCCAGATGATTTCAGGTCAGTTGTTTCACCCTCGGGATCCATTCATGTTATTATCTCACGGAATTGCGCATTCCGTCCATTCCTCAAACATCAATGCTTAAAGAGAGATGCATCAAAGAGACCAAACATGATAATGACGCATTTTCATTTCTCCTGATCTAATAATCCCTTCATTGCTAAGCAGCACGTTGTTTCAACATCTATATCACAGTATTTTTTAAGAAAATAAGAGGATTTGTGACATTCCATAAATAAATTTAATTTTGAAATACTCATAAATGCTAAAAGTCGTCTCTTTTCTAACAAGAATTAAATTGAAGAGTTTTTCTCATGCAACTCCTACAGCTAGTTCCGGTAAATGTCATGCAAACCTTATGACCACGCTATCCATTTCTTAACTTGGTTTATAAGAAAGTTCATCAACTGACAGACGAATATTGTACATTTCGCCAAGAATGTTGACTTTCAAACATATATTGATTTAGAAAGTTATCGATGTCAACCTATTTCCTGGGAGAAAACTTGAAGTCAATTTTTATTGCGAGACAAATAGTTTGTCGTTTTGTTTATCCGATATTGGTTACGGAAAAAGCACTATGTATCATTGTAATCAAATAATCAGTATTATATTTTCAGTCAAACATTTATCATTTTATATGATGGCAGAAAATTAAATTCTGTTACATCAAAGTGCAATTGTAAACTATCACGAATATTTTCGACTTATTTTGTAAGTCATCCTCAGGTGAGTTTTCTGACAAACAATTATTAGAACTGGGTAAAATATTTGATAAACACATTTGTACACTAGTAATTAAACTGCTCATGCATGCATTTACATGAATTGTTGAGTGGCGTCCATGGCCTTAAAATTAAAATTAAAATTGATTAATATACAAAGTCAGGAATTAAAAAATCAATTAATCAATTTTGGAGGTGGGATATGATGGTAGAGACTGGATTAATCTTGCTCAGGATAGGGACCAATGGCGGGCTTATGTGAGGGCGGCAATGAACCTCCGGGTTCCTTAAAAGCCAGTAAGTAAGTAAGTTAGTATTAATCAATTTTAATTTTAATTTTAAGGCCATGGACGCCACAAACAATTCATGTAAATGCATTCATGAGCAGTTTAATTACTGGTGTACAAATGTGTTTATCAAATATTTTACCCAGTTCTAATAATTGTTTGTCAGAAAACTCACCTGAGGTTAACTTACAAAATAAGTCGAAAATATTCGTGATAGTTTAAAATTGCACTTTGATGTAACAGAATTTAATTTTCTGCCATCTTATAAAATGATAAGTGTTTGACTGAAAATATAATACTGATTATTTGATTACAATTTCACAAAACTTATCTGAATCAATATGACCTTTAAATTTATTATGTATCATGACAATAATTTCGAACATTGCAAAAGCTTATTAATTAATTACATAATTCTAACTTTTCCTGGAATTAATTTATATATAATATATTATGTACAACGTGGTCCGCCGAAGTTTTGTGCAACTAAAAAATGGGTCCCAGTCCTACTATCTATCTGCAATATGAGGAACTGAATCACGTAAAGTGAAGTGCGTAGGTATTAGATACATACATAAATACATATTCTTGCTTGTCTGATTTCTATAAGAAATAAATGTTGAAAAATATTGTATTAGATCTAACATTCATGATTATAGTACTAGGTCGTGCGATGATTACAGTTTTAAATATCGTTGCACCTCCAAAGCACTGACAAGTTAGGAAACTGTGGGAATATTAGGGCCGTATTCATAGATATTCTTAGCGCGGGCTTCCGGTGGATGATCAGCGAACTAACGTTTTTCGTATTCATAAACTAGTGTTAGCGATATGATATGATATGATATGAATCCTGTACAAGTAACCAGTCGATAGCAGGGGCTAGTTTAGCACGCTCGTAGCGCGGGCTAGTGAAATGTCTATGAATAGCACCCATATTGTTTAACGTAATGGTATCATATATATATATATATGCTTTGGCGACATCGTTAAAAACTTTAAATTGGGAAATTCATGAGGAAGTACATTGTGTATCATCAGATGGTTCTTTCAGACGGGCAGACATTATTGCTATTAACGGACACTTAAAACGGGCTCTTGTTCTTGACCCTACTATCCGTTTCGAAAGAAACCTAAATCAGGCCACCGAAGTTGATATTGAGAAGAAGTCCATATATGAACCTTGTCTGCCTTATCTTTCTCAAAAGTACAACGTCCCTCTTACACAATGGTCTGTCATTGGTCTGCTATTTGGCAGTAGAGGTTCTGTTTCCAAATTCACATGGCATTATCTTAAGGAACTTCACATTCCTTTTGATTATGTAATGTCTGTCCTTATAAATATTATCAAGGATTCTCTTCAAATATTACATCATCATCTGTATTTCAATTAATCCACTTATATTTGCCTTAAACAATTAACTTTCTTTTTTCTCTCATGTATCACATCACATTATATTTACATGTTTATTGTATTCAGGACCCTTGTGGTCACTCAAATTCTTTGAGCTGATGTCTATAATTTAGAATTTATATATATATAAGGTACACGTACCAAATAACGCCACCTTAACACTTCACTCACTTTTGCTCTGGAAATAAGTTATGTACAAACACGAAAATTATGAAATAGAAACTGTAATCTTTTCTTTACAAAAAAGCACAATGAAAATGGATATTTATATATCGAACAAGAATTAGAACTCAAATAGGAAAACTTTGTAAACTGGCGTTATTAGGAAGAGGTTGTCCAATTAACGCCACCTATTTTCTAGTAACCTATACACTTATAATGATTAATGAATTATTTTTCCTAACCAACACAAATTGAACTAAGCAACTAAATTTGAGTTGCTATTAAAAATGATACAAAATCACTCAATACTAATGAAATATTCTTGATCGGAAACTGAAACACCAGATGGATTAGGAAATTATGTTTTCCAATGACTCCTTACTTTGAAAAAAAAAAAAAAAGAGACAATGTGACACAGTGGAAAATTATTAAACACAAAAGCATTTACTTTAGTTTGATATGAATGTTTTCCAATAAGTAAAACAAATAAATTAAATTACGTAAAATAAAAAGAAATTAAGAGTTCAATAAGTAATTGAACTAATATCATCACTGCACATTCTGAACATTTGTAAGTTGAAAGTTTAGTGATTTTCCTGATGTTTTCACACATATCATGTAAATTCCTCGCACAATATGAACATAATGACATGTTCTCAACGCGATCTTCTTCACATATAAAACACATCCAACTAGTGCTTGCACTTTAACCTTGGGTTGCAGTTCATTTGTTGTATTACTGAAAAGGCAATGCAGTGTAATTCCGTAATTATCAGTGGCACTTGTAATGTTTGCGTCCAGATGAGATGATGCATCATCAAATATCAACACCACCTCTCCTGCCACCTTATATCGGGCGAATTGATCAAGCCAATGAGCGAATACAGCAGTTGTCATAGAGTCCTTGGCACTCATGACAGTCTCTGTTCCAAGAAGCATATCTGTCTCCCACTCCGGCTACAAACTCTGGCTTTTGAAGATAACCATACGTGTACAAAGAGCATTAGCGCATGTAACAATAAATTTATTGTGACATTTTCTGCGTGCTCAGATGCAACCAAATGCTCTTTCTTGCACCTCTCCTAGCCAGAACAGTCTTCTGATGCTGTCAACCTTAGTACTAACATAACCTAAAATTTTGTCTGTAGACCTTTAATGCCACATGGCGTTAAAGCGCTACTGAGGACTTTATACCATGACATGCCTGTTTCTCTAACATTTTCAGATTTTATAGATAGCAAATACTTTCTATACATAGAAGAATGTTTAAGCATCACGAAAATATATAGTTTAATATAGTTATTATTTTCTCAACACACAAAATAAAATATTGCCTCTTACCTTGATATAAGAACAGCCATTCACTATCAACACACAACAGGAAAATGATGGAATACCATGTCACTTGTAAATGTCAGCGGACAGCTAGTATGTCATTTCATCACTAGATTGCAAGCGAATGCAGGCTACAGTAGTGCACTACCGAAAACTTGTGTCGTTAACAAAAATTAATAGAGTGGCGTTAAAGGTATACATGGCGTTATTTGGCTCAGGGAAACTAAACAGAAATATTTACACACAGAATAATAAATTTTACAGGAGAAAGAGTTCGTCCAAAGGGCTGGACTTGGAAAGAGTAGCCAAAACGCTCATTGCATTTCCATGTTGAATTGCAATACTTAAACGTTGACGCAAATAAGTAGTGCAACGACGATCACCAGTAATGGAGATCAAAATCTGGCCGATTTGAGATACCAAAACTTTAGTGTCATGACTCCAAGGATCGAAGGTCTCCACAGCAAAGGAGACAAAGATGAGCATATTTATTGACCTTCTTCTTCACGGCTAATTCAGCAGCAGATGCTGCGCGTCTGGAGGTATTCGGCAAGTGAGATGGAGCTAGAGTGTCAATGCAAGTGGAGTCCCAAATTAAAGATTTTCCTCTAGACCATGGAACTAAGGTGAGAACATCGGGTCGTTTACCATCCGCGCGACTAATACCTGGTGGTTCTAAAAGAGACGGAATGCCACAAGAAGTCAGAGATCTTTTAATGATGTCATGGAGTGATGTATGTCTGGGAATGGGACCCTTGCTCCTCGCACAGCTGAGTGCATGATGGCCGTAAATATCAGCAATTTCTCCGCAAATACATTGGTGTGGCTGGCAGAGTTTACAACCAAGGCTTAAAGTCATTGTGATTTTAAAGGATGTACTATCTATTAGGGTGCCGATGTGAGGAGAAGGTAATGCGTGTTTAACCAAGCTCCAGACTCACTCTCTTAAAGAGCTAGGAGACGTGCAATGTCTTGTTCGGATTTGAAAGAAGAAAGGAGTTTATCTCAAATTTTTTGGGAAAAGATAACGTCCCACTGTTTTTGAAATTCAGGATGGGCAGGAGGATGAGTGGTTTGTGAGGAAGTATACCAACTTGTCAGAGCATCACGCACATGACAGATTTCAGCTGCATCACTGTATAAAGAAAAGAGCGATTTGATGCAACGGAAAACTCCAAAGGCAGAAGAAACAAAAGCAGGTATACAAACGTCAGAAAGTTTCCGAATGCCCACACCACCAAATTTAATTGGGAGAGAGGCTTGAGTCCAACCAGTATCGGTAAAACTTATAGTTAAGTTAAGTAGTAATTCCAATTAAAATTTTTATTGCAATTCACAGTAATTCAGAGGCAAAATACTTGTTAAATTTAAGACGTAACTCTTTGGTATTTAAACTCCAAAGAGCATTTCAAGGTGCATTTAGGACCTACTTTATTGTCTAATCTATTTTCGTTGAAATCAATAAACTCTTGATTTTGAATTATCGATATAATTATAATATCGATTATAATTTCGAAAATTTGAATAAAATTTGAATGTTTAACATTAGAGAGTTAAACTGTTAACGCTTTGTTGACGTTAGTAGTAACGTATTTGGTTCGTAAAACCTCGGAAAGAGTCATCACACGATATTTACCGGGGCGTATTCTGTCTCAAAAAGTAGGTGCGGGGCGCAAGTGATCTGTTCACATTAATGAGCATGAGGATAGGCATATATTAGTGGTATATTAATATTTCTTATTTTTAATTCTGGGTTTTTAAAGTGTTCTTTTAGTGGTTACCCACGCATTGAACATTATTCCATTGTACCAATTTACAGCTGTTTGTTCTACCTACAGACATGACGAATTGAAATTCATTTGAAACAAAAAGTAGAAATAATTCTGTATATCTCGTAGCCAAACATTTTCAGCAGATAAAAGACAATCTGCCACATTTTTCAATCTATGTTGCGTAGTACAAAATACCACGAAGAAAATACCTGTTTATGTTAGGCCTGGAGCTCTGTGAGGGTTGTTTAATTTTATGTACGACATTTCAGGATAAATTGACTCATAGGTATCAAATAAGAACAAAATCGATAGAATTATGTTAAGAATATCGTTCTACAGAGACAGAGAGACTGATAACATGCACAATTTGTTTGTTTGTTTTTTTTTTTCATTTCAGTGATGATGCAAACGTATATTTCAGCAAAAATGTGAAAATGAATTTTTAAGCATTACCATACTCTTTCATATTCTTATATTAAGAAAATAACCCTGACCATGGCTATACACGGCAATCAAAAGATCACATTTCCTGCATAATATATGTTTAAAATGTACATTTTTTTGAACATTTAAAATTATAAATTTTGCAGCACTTCAACGTATCTTCTTTATGTGTACTTCAACGAGAAACTGAAAATTAAATTAGAGTGCATAACTTTTGTTGGTGAAAAACAGAGGTGAACATTTCCAATAATTATCGCAAAGTTATCATAATTTATTTTCTTAAGAGTTAAATGTTGTAAAGACTTTAGCCTCCTGAGTCGTGAAACATTTGTTTTATTTTTAAAATTCAATATAATTCGATACTTCAAAAAATAGTCGCTGAAATAAGGAAAAATGCTGAAACATTTATGCAGGTTACAGTTAGAGCACAAATGTAGGTATATTATACTATACTTCGGATCTCTGCACATACATATTATACCATAATAGTGTATGAAGTATAGTGGGCCTATAGTGTACTATACTCTCAGGACTCAGGAGGTAGAATTCGCTTCATTTAACAATATAATGTTAATTAAAATAAATGGTTTTATTATTTTCTGCCAGTGACTTATCATACAATATCACACCACCTCCTCTAAATAGAAGATAACTTTCAAAAAAACTACATTTAAAGAATTAGGTAAGCCCATCCGTACACCATTTAATTAAATTATGCTTATTTAATTTAATATGCCCATATAAATGCGACCAAAATTCTTCGACTTCTGCCCACAATTCTAACATCCAAATGCATATAAAATACTTGTAAGAGTTTCATTTTCCAGCGTTAAAATCTTCTGAGAGTACTTCAATATTACACTACTGCTTCCTAATGAAAGATAACACCAGCAGCGTATAGATAATTATACAGTACGGACACTTGCGTCGGTACCTTTGATGTAGCAGGACTGATTTCAATGACCTTCAAATCAGTTTGAGAGTGAGATTATGCTTTCTCCCAGGAGATGGCACTGACATCACACCAGCTAGCAGTCGACACAGCGGAAATAATATAACACATAAAATTAATTAATACATATAGGTACATTATGTACTCAAATAAAATAAATTGGACCGATGAAATAATAAATCCGTCATTAACTGTAATATGTAGACTCTAGAGTTCCTTTATAATGAGAGTTGAGACGTTGACCCCAACAAAAATTAAAATACGTAATGATTTGATAGCACTGAAAATGGGAAAACAAAACTCCCATGAGAAGTAAAACCATATACTTATATTATATTGTATACAAATATTAAACGAATTTGATACATAATTTTATGATGTATTACATTATTTTATAATATAATTGATTACATATAAAATATATAAAAAAAAATATGATTACAACTAGTTTGTCATTGAGAAATAAGGAAAAGGTGTTAACTTGAATTTATTTGAAACAAAGCGTTATTGGATTATGCAATAAGGTAGGCGATGTTTGGATCCTGTGTCTAAACTCTATACTCAAAGTAGAAAGTGTATGCTCGATTATACTAACCTCTAGCGCTTGAAAGTGGAACTAAACGCCAGCGCACTAAGAAACAAAACACAGGAAAATTCGCTTATTGTCCATTCTATATAATCCCTATTCGCTGATAACACCTAAACTACACACAAATAATCACGTAAGGTTAAATTGTGCATTTAATTTTAATCAAATGCTATTAATAATTCAATACATGAATAATATTTCTTCTATTTTAGATAATACTTCAACATCGATCTATAATATCAACCTTACTATATACAGTAGACACATGAGAGCAACCACACATTCAACCATAAAACAATACCACACTAAAACACTAACTGACGAACATGGATACGATATGTAACATAGTCTATACATTTCAAATCTTGTAATTAAAAATTGTAAACGAGTTTTCACTGACACTAATAAAATTAACAACTTATGGAAATTTTTCATGATCAATCACAAACACAAGTCAAAAATAATTATAAAATGTAAGTGAAAGCTCGTAGGACATATTTTAAATGTTTTTCACTTTGTATTTTTTAACTTCAACTTATAACCTTATTTTATTGATAGGCCTATTTCATATTCACTATGCTCATGCACATTGAAAATGAGGTTAACATATTGGATTATGTAAGAATATATCTGACGATGTCGCAGGAGCGATGAAAACGTCAATGCAAGCAGCAAAATATGTAATGTAAAGAACTACTCCTTAAATATTATGATAAGTCATAGACTGAAAATAATAAAACCATTTAATTGAAGGATACCCTCAGCACTTAATAGATGTAGTGAAAAATATGTATATAAATTCTAAAATAATCATTAACACAGGGGATGACAGAACAAAAGAAACAATAATAAATACAGGAGTTAGACAAGGGTGTAGCATGTCGCCAACCCTTTTTAATATTTATATGAATGACATTATTAAAAAATGGAAACTCATTATTAACCCAGGCATAAAAATAAACAGAGAAAGAAAAATAAATATTTTATTATATGCAGATGACGTGGTTGTAATACAGAAAACCGAAAGTGATTTACAATACTCTCTCCATATATTAAATCAGATAGCGAAGAACTATAACTTTAAAATCTCGAAAAGTAAGACTAAAATAATGGCCTTCTTGGGAAAAATGTAAATAAGATCAAAAATTATAATAGATGAACAACCCTTGGAGCAGGTGTCCAATTATAAATATTTAGGTTGCGAAATGAGTGTCTATTCAGGAAATTTAAAAGACATAGACACTAAATTGTCCAGATTTAAGATGACATGTAGCACCATCCATAAGACATTAAGAAATAAAACAAGAAAAGAAACTAGAATGAAATTTTATAAAACAATAGCAGTCCCAACGTTATTATATGGAAGTGAAGTCTGGGTAAGTTCGAACAGTACAAAAAGAAAAATTCAAACTGCAGAAATGTATTTTCTAAGGAGAACCAAAGGTTGCACACTAATGGACAAAGTTAAAACTGAAGAAATTAGAACAGAATTGCAGACAGTTTCTATAAACGAACAAATTGAAAGCTACCGTAATAATTGGTTATATCACGTAGACAGGATGAACAATTCGAGACTACCAAAATTACTGTATCAATACCGACCGATTGGAAGGAGGGACATGGGACGGCCAAAAAAGAGATGGAGAGATATGCTGTGAGGACGGAACAGGCAGTTTGCCTATTCCGTGAAGTGCAGAAGAAGAAGAAGATTTAATTGAATTCACTACGACTTACCTGAAAAAAATCCTCAAAATGAATTCTAAAATTATAATGTTAGATAAACTTCGAATTAAGCTAAATTCAAATTCTTAGATTTTAAAACAATAAGTTTTGCCCCTAAATAGAGTAGTAACAATCAAAAAAAAAATCTCTACACAACATGATTCCGTTATCTTTTTATTGTTATGATATGTTGCTCTACGAATTCAGGATATGTCAGAGCCAATGACAACATTTAGAGCCAACGTCTTCCGAGCGTGTTTCTTGAAGTCATCGCATTTATCTCCACCGAGCAGAGCGACTTCGAATGTCACTTTTATTATGTTCCTCTTTTCTTGCCTTGCAGGAATAAAGATATAAATATAGCGAGAGCGCTTGAATATTAATACGAAGACTCCGAGAAGATGAACAGTCTTCCCCACAGAAAGTGGGCTATTTCTGTATAAATTCGTTTCTCTGTCACAACTACTTTCATATCAAAATGTAATAACAGAATATACTTGCTCCTACTGTCGCGTCAGAGATTTACATTGAATTTTTAGTAGAGGCAGTCGTCCGGTGTGTATTACGTCAAAATTGTATTTAAGAAGATTAATGGAAATAATGATATTAATTTTGTTACATCACGTGATCTAAGAGGTCAAGGACTTAACCCTTTCTTACCTATAGATACCATATGACAATAATTAACTTTATAGCATTTATATACTTGTGTGTTACATATGAAGGTAAATTTTGCTGGATAACTTCTATTTCAATACATTTTCATCAATATAGTTTTGTTTCAAATGTCGCCACTCCCGTAACTTGGTCACTGAATTGGTCCTAATACAGCTATTTGTTTCAACATGGATTGCTTGTAAATTTAATTTGGGTTAGAAAGGGTTAAGTAAATCTTCAATAAAGGCATGAATCAATCCAAAATGCACGTTTCTCATCTTTCACATGCGAATGAATCCAAAATAAACGTCTATAAGTTGAGGAGCTGGGTGGGAAAAGGGTAATTTGACGAAATTGTGCTTCTTCCATAACAAGTAACATTTCATAGCACGTCCTGCCCTCTACAAGATGATTCAAGAATCATTTTAAAGTACTAAAAGACCTGCCTACTGAAGGATGCAATGGAAGAAATGGTGAAAGGCAACGGGACAGAAGAGGTTATCAGATGATAGACAACATTAAGACACATATGGGCTATTCCATATGAAATTGATCAGTAAAAAAACCTCGCATTTTTTTAATACTCAAATTTTTTCCCTATTTATACAAGGTGCTGAGGACAGTGCATTTTTCAAATATATACTATCGAAAGTCAAACGGTTTTCGTACTATAGAGCGAGCATATTTTATAAAAACAAGCCTCTTTCAGCGCTCAGAACTCTGGAACCATTTACTGCAGAACATTGAACGGGAGCTCATTTTGAAGCTGACATTTGGTAGGTTATGTTAAGAAGTAATCCTTATTTTTATTGTATACAGAGAGACAGATAATCTGATTTTAGTTACTGTTAGGCTTTTGCCAATTTGTAAAAATGTAAAAAATATTGAGAAAAAACCTTGCATTATTAAGAGAGACTTCGGCATTATTTGCTAAGTGGCTTGGCAATAAGTTTCGAGGGTATTAAATAAATGATTTTCACACGCCTAGACTTGAACGGCGCAGTACCGCACGCACTGGCCGAGATCTGAAGATAAGCGAGCTTTGAGCGTCATTTTACTCCTGTGTTTATGAAAACTTGTGATATAGCTAGCCCAGCTATGCGTTACTAGACGAAACATCACGTGTTTGTCTCCTGGCTTTGCTTGTCTCGGCTAGCTCCCGTCTCACAGTCAGCTGGTTACTTTACGCGCATTCTATTTATTTTCTTTATTTGATATTTTCAATACTTTCTTATCAACGGTACACCAGTAAAAAATATGTTTATTTGTACTTTCAATGCGGAATCTAACCATATATTTTAAAAATATTTTTTCGTGGTCAAAGGCGTCTTAATAAAGAAAAATATAAATTTCTCCATTTCCATAAAAAGTAAGAAAAACTATTTGCATGTCAATATAAACTTTAATTTCTCAGCATTAATATAGACCATGATTTTGATCATTGGGTGAAAGGGTTTCGGAGCCACAACAGTTTAAAGTTGCTAATTTTATGAAAATACGATAAATTTAAATATTTTTAATTTAAACACTATGAAGTTCTGATGCCTCAAACTTTGCACAAAGCATTGTATCACAGTTCTCTACGTACAAAAAAGTTTCATTGTATTTAAAAATTGCAAGTTCAATTTTCTCTATATTTCGGTAGATTTGAGATGGAATAGCCCATATGTGTCGTATGCGGAGACTATGAGAGGGAAGATTAAATGATGTTGGAGTTGCAGTTAAAGACCTACCCTTCAGCAGAAAACTATGAATGAATGAATTCTTTTGCTGTTATGCAGGGTGATTCACAAGGATTTACCGTCCTTTACGGAGCTTATTTCCGAAGACATTCTGAGCAAAAAATTTTTCTCCTCTAATATTAATATTACTATTAATTGTTCATATATTTCTTGTTTTTCTTTGTTCACCTCGTCCGCTTGTGAGAGGTTTCTCTCAAAGCGGATGGTTGGATCTAATACCGTGGCCTTATCATTAACCCTGTCGATGGCTATGATGTCCGCGCGCCTGTTGGAATATCCGACCGAAATGCAATGAACCTCTTCATGAACCTCCCAACCAAGGTGTCTTAGGACTTCTGCAATACTTGTCCTCACTCTATGATGTCTGTTGTTCCGTAGCAGCTCGCTGCAGAATCCCAATACGTGACCAATAGTTTGTCTCATTGCAGTTAGCATGCCTACAACGGGTTGTATTGAAGGATCTGCCAGGAACGGATCTTACAGGAATAAGATTGCAAGAAAGCTTCACCGCATTGACACATTCAGATGTTGAAAGAGATTTTTTGCTTGACATCCAAGAATAAGCTTTGAGACACTCACCATACATAATTACTCCTTTCCCTTTATGTGACAGTTGATACCAAGCTTGGAAAGATATCGTTTTTAGAATTTGTCTAAGTTTCCTCCCACTGGTCTTTGGAGGAAGAGACGAATTAGTAAAATATATAATATAATATAATATAATATAATATAATATAATATAATATAATATAATATAATATAATATAATATAATATAAACTAACTTACTGGCTTTGAAGGAACCCGGAGGTTCATTGCCACCCTCATATAAGCCCACCATTGGTCCCTATCCTGAACAAGATTAATCCAGTCTCTATCATCATATCCCACCTCCCTCAAATTCATTTTCAAATTATCCTCCCATGAACGTCTCGGCCTCCCCAAGGTCTTTTTCCCTCCGACCTCCCAACTAACACTCTATATCCATTTCTGGATTCGCCCATACGTGCTTCATGACCTGCCCATCTCAAACGTCTGGATTTAATGTTCCTAATTATGTGAGGTGAAGATTACTATGCGTGCAGTTCTGTGTTGTGTAACTTTCTCTATTATCTATACTAATAATAAATCTGTAGCCGAAATTTTTCTGGTAATTTTCGATTTTCCAAAAATAATAATTGGTCCTAACATATATAATTAACCACCCTGAAACCGAAAATCGCATTTTTGAAATTTTTGTTTGTATGTCTGTCTGTATGTTTGTTACCTTTTCACGCAATAATGGCTGAACCGATTTATATGAAAATTGGAATATAAATTAAGTTCGTTGTAACTTAGATTTTAGGCTATATGGCATTAAAAATACTTTATTTAAAAGGGGGGTTATAAGGGGGTCTGAATTAAATAAATCGAAATATCTCGTTTATTATTGATTTTTGTGAAAAATATTACATAACAAAAGTTTCTTTAAAATGATTTCCGATAAGTTTTATTCTTTACAAAATTTTCATAGGACTGATATTTAATGAGATAAATGAGTTTTAAAATTAAAATAACGCCATCTAAGGCGGTGCAATGAATTAAGAACAAATGACTTCGTCTATAAGGGGCCTTGGACAACAACAATCGAAACAGGGGCCTTGGACATCAACAATCGAAAGCTATTAAACATAGCCTACAGAGAATGTTTCTGTGTTTGTATGAAGTAATATCAGAAGCTAAATTAACCGATTCATATAATTAATTATTATTTCACCATTGGAAAGTGTAGTTTCTCTAGATGGACATAATGCTATAATGTTATTACAGTAACGTCTGAGTAAATCGAGGACAGGTAAGATTAAAATAGCTTCTTATGCACAGGAAATTTGATAGGCTATTTTGTACATTCGTTTTCTGTATTTCTTAAAATAATATTTATGTACACTCATTTTAATCTCAGAGAATTAACGAACAACGAGAGTGTATTGATTTAGTATGCAGTAATAGTACGTTAGCTTAGCAATCCATTATTTTATAATTCAAATTTTAACTATGCTCAATTGAATCGTGTTAAAGTACATAAAATATATATGCAACAAATGCAATGCAAAAAAAAAAAAATTGGGTAATGAGCGAAGCAGATTATCTTGCGGTGTTGTAAAAGTTGTTCCCTGGATCAAACGTCCTATTTTAATTATGTAATTACTTTATATTTATTTCTAACAGGTGCAGCGGAGCGCACGGGTACGGCTAGTAATATAATATAATATACAATTTAATTCAATTTTTAAATTTAAATTAAACAATTGAGTAAGGGACAAACTAGAAATTAGCAACAAAACTAAAGTATGCGAAAAACTGTTTACAGCTCTACATGAAATAAAATATTTCTTCCAATGATTTAGAATGGCAATATTAATTGTTTGGCGGAGGAAAGCCGTAGAGCGAGAGTCAACATTAAGCGCTGATAAATACTTGCCGATATAAGAAGTTAACAACTTCGCCTCGGAACACCATGGGCCCATAGATTCTACAGCGAAAACGACAAAATTATATCGATCCAGAAGATCGAGATACTTATTGCGTTTAATTGTCACAGCAGATGCAGCGGCTGATCCAGCGAGTTTGGAAGTTTTGGACAAATAAGAAGAAGCGAAGATGATATAACAAGTGGCATCCCATAAAAGTGATTTGCCTTTGGACCATGGTGTTAAAGTTAAGCCATCTGGACGTTTGCCATCGGAACGATTTGTGCCATTGGGTTCTAGGATGATAGGAAAACCAGCCGAAATTAGGGCCCTGTTAGTGATGTCGTTAATCTTGATGTGTCTAGAGAATCGTCCAGAATATTTTAGGAAACTTAATCCATATACAGGGTGATTCTTTTTACGTGAAAATACTTCGTGTGTGTATTGTAGAGATGAAACTAAGACTAAAACGTTCTATACAACTTTTTCTCAAAACCTTTAATTCCAGAGTTCCAGTAGATGGCACCTACGTCGTAGTAACCGCATAGGAATTACTGTTCTCCCACACATTTGGTGTGGCATTGTGGGGAATCAGTTACTCGGACGTCGAGTTCTACCTCCGCGGTTGAATGGGGAAATCTACCGCGCATTCTTGGAACGCGAATTGCATGGTCTGCTACATGATATCCCTCTTACAACGCGAGTGAACTTATGGTTTATGCACGATGGTGCTCCTGCGCATTATTGCTGCAATGTAAGGGCGTATCTCAATGCTGCGTATCCAGATCAATGGATAGGCCGCGCAGGGCCAACTCCTTGGCCAGCCAGATCACCGGACATGGACCCTCTGGACTTCTACCTTTGGGGCCGCCTGAAGTCGTTAGTGTATGCCTCTGTTGTGCCTAACGTAGAAGTACTACAACAGCGAATTGAACATGCGTGTGGAATTGTTCGTGATGAGTTGAACGGGCTGTGTAACGTTCAGAGATTACTAAGGCGGCGAGCACATGTATGTCTTCAAGTTGAGGGACAGCACTTTGAACATGCAGTACACTAATAATTGTGCAAGTGTGTAAAGTCTAGAAGAAATTGCTTTACATTTTTTACTGTGTTTGGTTCTAGTTCACAAAACGTGCGTAAGTTGACTGCCGAGGATATGGGTTTAGTGACTTTGGTTGTTTTTGTACTGAAGTCCAAATGCACTGTACTACGCGACCAAGGCGGGACCCGTCGTGGCAGAATGAGGAACTCCGTGCTCGCTGCGTATGTTTACTGCTGGAGTGTCGTCACATCCAATGCCTAGCGTTTCAATCTGGTCGTAATACCGCGTGTAGGAAAATGTGTGTTTCGTAGCCAAACGCAGAGCGTTATTTATAAAGCCATAAATTTTTGTGATGAAGAAAAGACAACTGGTTTATTCCTACCTCTATCGAAGACAATAGAGCGTGCTGCAGCTATTCTGAAGTTAAATAAGGAAACAATTAGTACAGTAGAATTAGAAAAAAAGATAAAGAATGTAAGGAAAAGGGTGTAGAAATATCGACACCAAACAAAGTTAGACTACCTCCTGCAAATAAGGTTGAATTAGACGACATGGACAAATGTATCATAAGAAGAGAAGTTCACGAATATTATAGTCTTTACAAAGAGCTTCCAACATTAGGAAAGTCGCATAAATTTTGTAAGAAAGAGATAGGTTTTAAAGAGTGCAAGGAAACTTTACTAAAACTCATACTATGCATGGGGTTTGCATTCAAAAAAATGTAAAGATAAAAGGAAATATCTAATAGAAAGTTCTGATATAGTAGCCTGTTATTTACCTGGTCGAAATATGGTTCCATAGCCATTACACTGTCCACAAATGTTGGCAAGACGTAAACGTGTCAGGAGTTCATACAAAGAGCAGTGCAGGTCAACGACTTATAGACTTACAGTAGCCCATGCTGGTGGTAGTGACGGTTTTATACCCGGTGCTTTTCTCACACAGGGACATCATTTTATTTTTACTAACATTTTTAATATTAACTTGCCTATACCTCTGGATCAACGCCGTTTGCTACCCCTTCCCACAACTGGAGTTTGATGATACTGACGTAATATACAAACAAATCACTTTACTAGGTATAGGAGGGAAGAAAAGTAGTTCATCCATTTACATAAACTAGGAAATATCGCGCTTTTGAGTTTGATCATTTTCATTAGGTTGTACAGTATTAACAATGAGTGTTTTTACTCACGAAATGAGCTATCCATTCGGACGTATTCATTATGCAGTATATATTATACTGTCTACAGCACATTAGCGTAAAATATAGAGAATGAAGTTAAAATTGAAAAGTAATCATAATATGGATATTTAAACACATTTTTGAAAATGGTGGCCGTTCATTTCGATACAGGCTACAGTTCTAATGTGCATATTATCGCATTATAGACTATTGTACCTAATCCCAATTACCAGTTTCGTTCTTCGTACTAGTAACTCATGTTGAAATAATTCTGTATCTACTCTATAAAAGAGTATCTTACGTACTGTAAGTTCAATCTTCACTTCTGCCCGATCCGAAAAGATAAAATTACTCAGACATACTATCTACTCTCCGTCCAAGTGGTTATGCCGAAGGGTCGTAGAAAGGGGGGGGAAATCACTTGACAGTTAATTGCTTAAGGAGGCCCTTTTATTTAAATTATTTTAAACAGTTGTATAATATTACGTAGACGTCCAATTTCTAACAGAAATTAATGCTTTCAGAAAAGAGCTAAGACAGCCCAGCCACTAGCTAGCGAATAAAAGCTGGTGGGGGAAACCGGGATATGACGTAGGCAAATGGACGACAGTACCTGTGCGAAAATGATTCAATATGGAAAACTCTTTCGTCACTGGAAAACGCGAACATATTTTTGGAACGTACTGTTTGCTATGCTATTATGACTGTATATGCGGTCTTGTATCTGTGTGGAGGATGGTTGAACTTCATTAGTAGAAGGGGTGGGAGTGAAATACATTCAAAAACTCAGGTACAATAAAAATTGAAGTAAAAATAAAATGATGTCCCTGTATATGATGTCCGGAGTCCGGCCACTTTAAAATGCTAAGGTAAGAAATGTACGGTATATCAAATGCAATATTGCATAAAATACAGTACCTACTTTAGTTTACGTTATTTTCTATCCATGTTCCCTCCTTAACGAACACCGATGTTGTCGTGTGTTTTCTAAATAGATTCCATGTGACATATAACAGATAAATCGTGTTAATTATAATGAAACAAGAGCGCAGTTCGGCATGTGCTTCATTTTGCATCCGATGCGGACTTCATAACACGGCCTGTGTTGTGAAGCGAATCGCAGCGCCACCAAACATAACGGTTCCCGCGTTGGCCGCGTAGTACGTAAATGATAATTAGTTTACATTTGGTGTGTTATCCTTTCTTTATTTGGAAATGCAAGTTCCACGCAAAATGGTGTTAGCTCTGGAATTATAAGGTTTTGAGAAAAAGTTGTATAGAACGTTTTAGTCTTAGTTTCACCTCTACATTACACACACGAAGTATTTACACGTAATAATGAATCACCCTGTATAATATAATATATAATATGTAATGTAATGTAATATAATATGAAGAAAGTATATGGAATCTTATTAGAGAATATTGTTTCTGCAGTTAATAAAAGTTGAGTGTCGCTTATATTGCAGTTTTTATTTATTTTCTTCTCCACATTTCTCGGAATACAACGAGGCATTCTGACGCCTTAAATAGGAATTCAAGTGTAAAATGAGTATCATTTAGTCTCATAAAACGTAATTGTTTCCAGCTTCCCATTCCCTCCAGTAAAGTTCGCTGCAGGCAGGAAGGAAATAGATAAGTGAAACGCTTAAACAAACAAAGATGATGGATACAAAGGGAGAGGAAGCGACTGGTAAACTAGAAAGAGGTTTCTGTCGAGAAATAGCAAACATTATTTGCAGTTGGCACGCAGATATTTACCCGGCTCGGCGAGAAAATGGGAGCACATACGTGCCAGATCGTACTAAAGATAATACAGCTAACCGCTCTGTAATTGTTATAACGAGCGCAATTTTGTTTGGAAACAACTAGAAAACTGAGTCAGCCAGCACGGATTTCTACGTGAAATCTGATTTACCGTCTTGTTTAATCAAATATTATTCAAGGTCCGATTTAAAAAAAAAAAAATTAAATTATTTTTCTCTACCATCGATCGCTGAAACACAGACGGCATTATACAGTGTATACCATAAGTCAGAAACCATGAAATTTGAGTGAAAGTAATACTTGATTTTCGTTTTACTTTGAATAAAATTAATGATAGTTCTACTGAAATATTGCTAACTTACAGGAAACGTAAATACCTTTGTAAGGAGTTATCATTGGTGCAGTTCTTCACTCGTTCTTTTATTCCTGTGCTTGTAAATTAAAAAATGAACATAGCTTACTTCTAATTTGTGTTAATGTAACTAATTATGAATTTCTTCCATTGAAATCACGAGTAATTAATTACGCATCGCAGAAAGTTGTTACAAATTGGCTTTTTCTACGCGACAGAAATGCCAATAAATACGAGTAATATAAATTATATATATATACGTATATAGACTATATACTGTATATACAGGGTGTTTCCGGGCTAGTGTTACAAACGTTCAGGGATGATGGGGAAGGGCACATGTATCAATTTGAGATAAGGCACCCTGGTCCAGAAATGACTGAGTCGAAAGTTATAAGCAAAAATAGTTGTGTGGAAATGGAATTGTAATTTGGCACCACGTGCCCTCCTTCCCTTAACCTTTGGAACAGTCGTGGAAAGATGGTATGGTCCGAATGACTCCTACTCGGTACTTGGCCCGATACAATCTGTGAGCTTGTCTACTGTTCCCATTGGCTCATCCGTATTCGAAAATCATGTCTGCATAATATTCCGCTCTTTTGTACTCCTCCATATCACTAGGACTGATCGACTGGACACTGCAACTTGTACATATACATTGCTGTCTACAGACGTGCATATCAAGACCGACAATGACCGTTACACATTACGCCATCTGCATTGCTTTAGTGTAGTTTCCTGTCCCCACCCCTCAGACAACGCGCTGAATGGAATACTGTAAGTAGACAACGTAAACAAGGTCAAATGAATACAGTATGTGTAAGATGTACAGATAAATACATATAAATAAGGTGTACAGAGGAATAAAATTATTTCCTTTCCAGACAACTATTTGTGCTTGTAACTTTCGACTCGGTCATTTCCGGACCAGGGTTCCTTATCTCAAATTGATACATGGTCCTTCGCCATCATCCCTGAAAGTTTGTAACGCTAGCCCGGAAACAACGCTGCCCACACGTAGCAGAACTCTCTGGACTGTGCTCAGAAAGACAATAGGGTACGGCAATAAAATGTAAAACACTCTCATGCCGGCCACAATTGTTGTATGGCAGCCATCGTCAACTGGCCTGCATACTACTGTAGTTCGGAGCGCCGAGACGCTGGCTGAGAAAGTAGTACTGTTCAGTGTGTCGAGCCAAGCCATCACAGAAGCCAACTTTCTGACCATAATTTACAATGTCTTCTTCGATTGTGTTCCACACGAGCATTGACACCTAACATTGATCAGTCATTGAGAGAAAAACGAACTCAAACGTACAGGAAAACCAATGCTAATGATCAGCGAAAGTAATTTTTATCATTTGTTATTTACATTGTAATAAAATAATTTAGACCTGCTTCAATCTTGTAACAGAAACGGCAATATGTTTAATATATTGTACAAATAAGTGGTTTTGTGATATATAGTGTCAGATAAAAAATGGATAATTAATTTCATTTTATTGACGACACTTGAACAAAGGAATAGGATGACATGATTTAAATATTAGTAATGGATTCGATTTGTTTAATATTCTGCATGAGTGAAAATGCATTATAGGTGTGTAAGTTTTCAATTACTTTAGTATGAAAAAAAATTATTTACTTTCAAACCGTTACAATATCTAACGGAAAAATACAACTTGTTTCTTGTCTTAAACTGAAATAGTAATATGCGTTACAAGAGCGGTATGTTGACGTTTTCATGTTCGAGGAAAAGATTGAAAAAGGGAAACGTAGTTGAGCTTTTTTAATTTCCGAGAACATGAAAACAAACATACCGCTCGTGTATCGTACATTATTTTGTGCGAAGATCGTTTATTACATACCTGAAAGAGGAATTTCTAATTAGTTGCAATGAAATCTCCATCTTGGTTTCTGTTCAATGACGGCAACTTTGGAAAACAAATATATCTATCTTCAACATTGTTCCTATAAAATGTTTTCTGTGTTTACTATACTGCAGCAGGCCGTGATATACGTCTGTCTTTTTTCCCCCCAGTCTATGTTGAGTCTGGAATCTTGTTGATTTTTTCACGGCTTCCTTAATGTTACTTGCAT
Source organism: Periplaneta americana (assembly GCF_040183065.1). Taxonomy (NCBI): domain Eukaryota; kingdom Metazoa; phylum Arthropoda; class Insecta; order Blattodea; family Blattidae; genus Periplaneta; species Periplaneta americana. The sequence goes on from NC_091120.1 coordinate 77,666,765, forward strand.
TACAAATGCAGTAACTTTTGTGGTGTTGTAGAGTTTACTTAATTTTTGCAAATATTTAAAAACAATAATTAACAGTGCAATTTAGGTGAAATTGCAGTGGTAAGTTTCCAATTTATAATTATTACTATATTGAACGTCTTTAAAAATAATATGTTAAAAGTCTAAAGCAGTAAAATGAATATGACGCTTAAGCGGTAAGAATAGGGAAATTGTTATGTGTTACGTTGGGAATACTGAATGTGGTATTTCACACTTACCGCGTATTGGTTTTGTGCGGAAAGGAAGTAAATACGCACGATCTCGCACAAAATGATTTACTTATTACACAGTTCCTCTTAAAATAAGTTAAGTACATGCTTCCGTCTTTATTTTCATTGTAATTATTAGAGACATTAAAAGGGTTGAACAAGTGAACGGACGCCACTGCCATCACCTGAATCCTTCTCTCCAACTCCTGCTGCACAGTTGATGTCTAAGGGATAGAACTGAGCTAGCGGGCAAACCGTGCTTTTTTCCATAGTGCACTGAGATGACGACTCCTATGGTATAGGAATTAACAAGCTTCGATTCTGTGGTAAAATCTTGTCCGGGCTGATTAGTTTTCAAGTAGAATACCTACGCCTTTTCTCGCACAGAGTATGGACACCAGTTCCAGAATCTGTGATGGAACAAAAAAATAACAATTTCACATGCTTACTGCAACAACATTATGAGCCATTGTTCAATGCTATTTATTTGTAGTTAGGGCATGAATCAATGTAACATATGTGACCACGTCCAGTGACGCCATCTCCCTCGTTACGGGTATGAAAACGCCGGAATATTGTATAAAATTAACATTGCTGCGCGGTGTCTACCGGTTATATCTCTGCATCGAGAGCAGCTACAGATCTGTGGGAACTTTCATTTGACTTGTAATGACGAGTTCTACATTATTAACGTAATAATAAACGTGTACGATACACTTTAAATAAATCATAATGAAAAAAAAAGATTAGTGAGTTAGGATTAATTTCGGAATATCGCTTTATGTGAAGACAAAATACATAACATGCTCTTCATTAATTTACTTTTCTTAACATAGACTCGTAATCTTCATTTGTAAACCGAAACGAGAATTGAAACCAAAACTGTGTGATGTATTTCACGTACCGGTGTAGGCATGGTATAGCGCATAGTTTTTTTAGATTTTCCGAAGTATGAGGTGAATGCCAAGTAATACCTTGGTTCATTTTTGGATTCATCTCTCTCTCAAAAAAAAAAAAACATCTACTTGTCACTCATTCCACCGATGCTAGATAAATGCCCAGTGATATATATATATATATATATATATATATATATATATATTTTAATGACAGATAGCTCATCCCTAAGTTAAAATCGGTAGCACTTTGAAGAGAACAACCGCCAGGATCGCCATCCGTCCGCCGTAAACGTACACGAGATAGCAGTACAGTCGCTAATGCAATTCAAATGGGAATTATGTAATAACTAGATGGCAGCATAGTAAACCTGACAAAAGTTGTTACCGTTAAAGCCTATAAGGCCTAGCAATCTGAGTATATTCTAGGCTAAAACCAATAAAAAAAAATGTCAACTTATCTACTGGGAATCGAATCCGGCTATACTATATTTTTAATTAGAAAACTATCTCCTGAATAACTGAGTAAGTTCAATTGTGAAAGTGCATTAAGGCTATGGATCGGTGAAAACAACGAAAAAAAAAAGCATTAGAAAATGGAAATTTTGTTTTTAGTTATAAAAATAAAATAATGTTTTAGTTTTCTAAATCTCTTAAAGCTCCTCGGGACGGATTGAAAGGACCAGCGCGTGCGTGGAGCTGCAGCACTTTAAACTGACACTCAGCTGTCATCTGACAGACTTTGTTCTTCATTCTAACTAATTTTACTTTTCATTCAGTTCATATTTCGCTCTATTAAGTAGGAGAAAAATGTGGGTGGGTGATCTGTACAGGAAGGAAGGATATCGATAGTACCTACTGTATATCATGATATACATGCTGCACTTTGATACTTGTTTTCTCGATTTTCCTGTTTTCAACATTTTGTGACATTCAAAATGCTCTAAGGAATCCAGTTTTCCTCCGATCTCTGTTAAATTTTGCACAGAAGTCCATAAAAGAATGTGAAGTAAAGTAACACAATATGTGTTTTTTTTCTGCTATTGAAAGTATGCAAATCACCAAGTGTTGAAGTTGCGATAAGTTTAAAAAAAAATTGAAAAATTAACAACTAAAAGAGTAATTTTTTTGTCAAAAAGTTATCGAAAAAATATGAAAAGTACATGCCATATTTTACATACATGTATCAGGAATAAATTAAATAAAAATTTAAAGAAAAATTATCTGAACTTTAAAAATTGGAACAATAATTTATAATTCAGAATTAATAAGACAACAAAAATTAATTATAAGTAAATTAATTGTAATATCAAGGTGAGAATTTGTGTATTTCATTCCACATTGTAGGAAATATAGGAATAGTTCCAGAATAATTGATGTAAAAGTATGGAAGTTAGAAATTTTACTGATTCATAGCCTTAAATTAAATTATTTTTGCGAACAATAAATCATCTTGCAATTAGAGACACATTTCTCCTTAAGTCGCTGACGTAAGTAAAATTATCGAATTACGGAGGTTACTTCAAAGTTATATTTAATTCTACTACCAGAGTTCATTAATTGTAACAATAATACTTAAGAGTAAGCAATTCAAAGGTCTTCAGTTAAGTGAAGATGAACACAGCGTAGTCTTAAATGCGTTACTGTCTGAAGTTACAAGAACTGAGATCCGCCCAACTCCGCAGAGGGGGCTTACTCAAGATGAGTCTAGAAGAACTTGCTACATGAGGGTCCTTATGGGCCCTCAGAACGGTAGAGGTAGTTACACGAAAGCACTGTGAAAGTTAAAAGTTGTTCTCTACGACGACGAAGCAAGCAACACGAAACCATACGAGACAAATTCCCGTAAGTGCTTAACATATGTACGAGGTAAAAGCATGTGCTCTCTTATGTTAATTATGCTACATTAAAGTGAATGTAAATATTTAATGAGATTGAAATTCATTTCCTCTGCTCTCTCCGAACATATCTCAAAATATTCGTTAAAAACGTACACAGAAATATGGATTTATTGAGTAATATTATACATACAGATGTTATATTACCGTAATTTTCTCTAAAATCCAGTGCACAGGTCTTCTGACCATACGTGCTTTGTACCTAAAACAAATCCTACTTTGTAGGTTTCACTCCCCTCATCTATCATTATATCCAACCACTCTCTAAAATAATCTGCATATTAAACTGAAAATGGCACAAAAACACATTATATAATATATCCTAACCTAAAACAGACATAAAAGTGTATAATTGGGTAGATACCATTATCTTTTCGTCAGTTAGTATCACAAACGTCCACAACTGCACTTCTAATCTGTCAAGAGAAACAATCTAGTCTTTTGTTCGTATTCTCTATTCCCCATGAGGTCAAGACATGCAAGCGAACTCCTATTCTGACTTAGCATCGAGGGTGGTAGATATTTTCTCCGCACTTGTTCCAATTCGACACACTGTAATAAAATATGTCTGTAGGAGTCCTTTTCTCTGTAAAGGGGACAAAGGCGTTCTCCTTCTTCGTTGACAATTTTATTACCCTTCCATGCCCCCAATCTTAGCCACGCTAAACCTGCTCTGCTGTCTTTGTTACGAGAATTTATGTAGTCACACCTCCCCCAGTTAAGCATGACACCTGACTGTAAATGTAGTGAGGACTTTTCCGAACATTGGAGCTCAATATCTTGCCTCTCGATATCAATTAATCGCATCTTCACTTTACGCCATATATTCCTCCTGTTATTATTACCTCTATCCCACACCCATCCCATTTCTATATGATGCAGCCCTCTCTGCAGTTTACAAACCCACCCTTTTTCCCAACCCTGTCTTTGTTGAACTTTGTAGAAAATCGACCGTAGAAGTACACAGAAATATATTCCTTACATGATGGAAAAAAAGCCTTATATTTAAGCTTAGTAAGTAAGAGACACGTGAAAGTTTGATTATTATTCATTAAAATATTGCATTTTCTTTCTTTCTTTCTTTCTTTCTTTCTTTCTTTCTCGACTTCGTTTTTTTTTGTGTAAAATGAAACAGCCATCTCTTATTTGATGCACTCAAAAGCAAAGTTATATAAGTGACGTTTAATAAGTTTTGAGACAAATGACTTTGAAGTTGAAAAGGAAATTTAAAAATCTGTTACAGGACCATGTTGCTGTAAATTTACAATTGTATATGTTGGTATCTATATTTTTTTAACTTCTAGATAGAAATTATCTATTCTGAAACAGTTTAGGTAAAATAGGGTTCTAAGTCACTTGTATTATTTTGTCACGAAAGTATTTTTATGGAGAAGTAATATAAGTGCAACAGTTTTCAGTATATTTATATTATTTAAAAGAAGAACAAGAAAATTGTTTACGACATTGAAACATTCCTGTCTTAACACCATTTGAGCATTCTTATTACCATATTATAACAAAAAAATATGTCTGTATAACCGAAAGAAGTGGGTTAAGAATAGTTTTAATTTTCAATTAAATTCAGCCTTAGTCACTGTCCATTACTTCACTAGCCTCAGCTGAAGAAGTCACATCTCGTCTGCTGCAACATCTGTGTTTCTGTCATGAAGTGCATCTGTAGGCCTCCTACCGCGAGTATTTCTTGAACTTCCTCTCCCATGTCCACGTTCTGCAGTCCTTATTATAGGCTCTCCTCATGCTTCAGGTCATCAAAGAAAGAGTGGTGTATGGGTGGGATGAATTTCTTTAGCTATTACAAATTGCTCCACTTAGCAAAAGTTATCCTTATTGGAACTGTATAGTTGGTCCAACTCGATGTGTGCAGGCCTTCCACGAAGATGTTTCGAAAAGTCAGCGCTGTACCACAGTCTAGTATATACAGTCACGAAGCTCAATACGTAGTAAATATGCACCCATACATAGTTGCTAACCACTAGGATCGCTAATATCGGCTCATTACAGACAATGCAAAATAGTACCGGCACAGTCTATTGTTCCTAGCAACCTCACAACTCAAGCTTCGTGACTGTATATACTAGACTGTGGCTGTACTATATTATCTCCTCCATTATGGAAAATTAATTAGTCATTAACAGGAGAAACGCAACAACACTATGTAAACAATGCACTTGTATTAGTTTGCCTTCCAGTAAAAAGTCTGTATGAATTGTAATACAAGAATAATGCCAACATGAAGCAGCACTGACTGGAACTGCACTTATATTACTTTTTCTCTGAACAGAAATTTTCTCTTTAATTGGTTATTTAACGACGCTGTATCAACTACGAGGTATTTAGCGTCGATGAGATTGGTGATAGCGAGATGAGGCCGAGGATTCGCCATAGATTACCTGTCATTTACCTTATGGTCGAAGCAAACCTCGGAAAAAAAACAACCAGGTAGTCAGCCCAAGCGGGGATCGAACCCGCGCCCGAGCGCAACTTCAGACCGGCAGGCAAGCGCCTTAACCAACTGAGCCACGCCGGCGGCTTGAACAGAAGTAGCATTAAAGATATGGAATATACACTTATCTCACTTTTTTTTTAATGTCACTTGTATCACTTTGCTTCCGAGTGCCTCATTTATATGTTGAGCAAGTGCCAGTGCTCTTCGGCACTTGGAATCATAAACATTTAGAAATATTTAAATGGCTGCACCCTTGATCTTAAAGTAGATGTTTTCTCACACTTATTTCAGCACACCTCGTCATGTTCAGAGTCTAAAGGCTCTTACAACTTTGATACTAGGAACATGAAATTTTTACTGCATATTCTATATAGCTACTGTGGTTAAAGAAACACAGTAACATTCTTTGATGAACTCGGTATTTTCGAAATTAAAACGTAAACATATTTAGTAGGTGTTAAAAGTTTAAATTTTGAAGTTCCTTATACATATTTAAAGTCATGTTCTCTCCATTTGTAGATATAAATGTAAAAATTCTGAGTACTTAGTTATTTTCCAACCTTATCAGAGGTGCTCTAAAAATAGAATCATCCATGAAAATTAAATTTTGTAAGAGGAAATAAAATTTGAAATTATGCAATTTTTTTCTTATATTTGATTAACTCAAAAACCATTCTTCTGATCATAATGAAACTTATATGCAAGAATACGTATAGCACGAGGATGAAGTGTACAAAATATAAAGTCTTTACCTTAAATATTGTATAAAACAGAAATTTCACCCATCACCTCCCTTAAATAAATTACTAAAATTACAACAGAAATAATACTGTATAATAAATAGAGAATATTAAACTATAATTGTGTATGTTCAGTCCATAACTTATCAATCTATATTAATACAGAATTAATTCTCTGTTTTATTACATTGTAAAGTTATATTTCTATAAATATTTTCGACTTATTTAAAAAAATCATCTTCAGATGGAGAACACAATGAATGGCACATTGAACACAGGTGATATACAGTGAGAAAACATTTGTGCAATTCATAAAATTGAACATGTGTAAAAACATTATAAAATTATGTGAATACTAGAGTGGTTCTGAGTCATTTTGACATGCAATAAATAACATTTAATGAAACTTTTAATATGTGAAAATTAGACTTATAATGATAACCACACATTATTGAGTCCATAACATAATATAATCAATATTTTATAGTCTCAATTAGCTGTGATCCAACGCGTCGGCTATCGACAGTAAAATCTCGCGATTTACACAGTTTAATAGAAATGTAGTTTAATTGCTTAATGTTGGAACTCTCGACTTTTTGCTCCGTATAGAACGACACTTTTTGTACGATTTCTTCGTACTGTATGTTACAAATGTGGAATACCATTTTGTTTTTTTTTGTTTTTTTTTGTTTTTGAATCTACACATTTTGAATACTGATCGTAAAGTATCGTCCTGTTTATTGCTGAATGTCTCTGTGAATGGTACACCGGTGCATAGAAGTTCGTAAAATGTTGTAAAATGTCCGAAAAAATAATTTCCTCAAAATCTAACATATTTCCTTCATAAAAATGGAGGTATAAATATGGAAAACTGTTAACAAGGTGCAAGATTAACAAAATTGCAAAGTCAAAATGGCGTCTACTAAGAAAAGCGCAGAACAAGCATTCCGCATCTTCATTAGAAGATATTTTCCCAACCGTAATGCTGAATCCAGTTGAATAGTCTCTCACGTCTTTTTTCGAACTTGTTTTATAGCTTCATGCATTGTCTTTTCATTCCACTGTTCTCTAAGTTTGTTGGAAGGTGAAGTTTTCTCTCTTCCTACAGGTGCCAACACTAGTAACGAAACAGGAAACCAAGGTATAAAGATGGAATACTAATAATGCTAGTATTTATAATATTTATATTTATGATGTTGTAAGTTAAAACCTCAAAACATATCATAATTTAAAAACGAAATCAATTAAACATACATTGCTATAAACGTAGATTATTTCTCTTTATTGAGGAATGAAATGTATATTCAAGGAAAGAACATACCGCCAAAATTTTCACTTTTCTCGGAACTCAATAATGATAAATGTTTCAACAGTTCAGCTTCTAACTACAAACTAACATATTCCCGCGAAAGATAGTGTTAGTATGTAGTAATTTGGAAGGTTTCCGCTAGAATAAAACACGTCTCAGGTCATTTATCCCACCGTTTCATATTTGTCCCCCTATTTCGTATTTGGAACACCACCTCTATCATAAATGAAGATTCGCTGTAATGTGTACTTTATTGGCAAGTACTACATTGAACTGCACTAAATGGAAGTCAGCTGTGTACTAATTCTCTGACATTGACGAACTTCAGCCTGTTTTTGCTGTCCATACTACGCAACAAAGAACCTTCCCACGCTGGATTCAATGGTATTTCCTCGGCAGTTGGATTCGATCTATAAGAATAGGTCAGAAGTAGCTGAGCGGCCACAGGCATGGCTCATGTGACAGCAAATGTATATTTGGAACTGAGGTTCCCCTATTTACTTTTTCTTCTAAACACAATCAGAGTCAGACTAAAATTTCGAAACATGGTAGACTGTAGCTTACAATAAAAAGCAGAAAAGTATATTCTATTATCCATCTGCTAAAAAGGATAAATGTTCATCTTCCCTCTTCTTTAAAAAAGTCCCTTGTGCAGACGCTTGTATTTCCCTATTTTGACTATGCTGACATTTTACTGACTGGCCTTTCCAGCGACAACAAAACGAAACTTTAACGTGCTCATAATTTGTGTGTACGTTTTGTAAGCAATGTTCGTAAATATGATCATATTACCCCATCCCTGGAAACAATAGGTTGGCTTAAGCTAGATAAGAAAAGAAATTTACATTCACTTCTCCTTCTTTTCGAAATCTTGAACTCTCCTATTCCTTCGTACCTGTCGTCTCGCTTCACTTACCTTTCTTCCCACCATAATTTGAACACACGCTCTCACCATGAAACAATACTAACAATACCATCCCATCGCACCTCCTCATAGCCCTGCCAAGACTCTGGATTCGTTACCTGCTAGCATCAGAGACTGTCGAAATAAAATTGAATTCAAACATAAACTTACTAGGCACTTGGTCATTAATTGATACTCGATCAGACATGGTTTCTTGTAAATAGTTCTCTTAATCTATCACATAATATTTCAATATCCGGTAATTTCATCACTATATGTAGAATTATGTTATTCTAGGTTCATTTATACTTCAGTAAATACATAAATATTCTTTGTTCTTAACTTCTATGATAAAATGTCTACCATTCATTAATCAGGTAATCTTGTCGTACTTTAATTTTTATTGTAATTGCAATTGTAAATTTAATATTAATTGTAACAAATTTATATTTAAATATCCTAATCTTGTCAATTCTAATAGTTCTAGTATTAAATTAAAAAAGTTATGTATGGATTTTATAAAAATTGAAAAATTGTAAATTTAAATTTATATACTATAATTGAAAATTGTATTGTATAATTATTAATTATAATTGTATTGTATAATTATTAATTTCAATTCAGGAATCCGCCCCTGAGCACGATTTCTACTCTTTCAGGGGCGAGCTAAAATTTCTGTGTATATTTTATATTTTATGTTACAATTATTAGCAAAATAATAAATAAATAAATAAATAAATAAATAAATAAATAAATTTTATTCTCCATATTATAGTTGTAATCCCCTGGTGAAGGGGCAGAGAAGGCCTGACGGCCTTATCTCTACCAGGTTAAATAAATAAATACTACTAATACTACTAATAAGTCTAGAGTCTACTATAATATGTACAAGCTAAAATATTTAGTTTAGTAATACCTGAAGGAACTTATGATTATGACGACAAAAGACATAAAGAATCATCGCAAAATCTGCCAGGATTAAACCTCGATCTCTTTAATGAGATGACGTGGGCTGACTCAGTCGTCTGGGTCAGAACGGTAGTAGCTCACAATCAGGACAAATAAATGTCAATGCTTTATAATCGCATTAATGTCACAATCGTCTAAAACAGATGTTTTAAACAAATCCCAATTGAAATCTTTGTCTGAGAGCTTCCATTGAAACTAACTCTATAGCAAATCGAGTGTTCGGTTTTAAATGATGTCCGGATTTTAAAACAAAGAGGTATTAAACGAATTATTTATTATTCAATATTGTGTATCTTGCTGTAGGATGTCTCAAACTGACCTCAACAAAAATAATTAAACATATCCTAAATACGAACTGTGTATTCAAACACATCGTTAATAAAATAGTAAAAACATTTGAAGAGAGATACGGAAGATAAATATAATTACATATATTAAAAATTTAAAACTATATTTAAACAAGATAAATCAACACGGGCAATCATTCATTTCAAAACGTTTTAAATTAGCTTTATTATAAAATAAAATTGTTATACAGGGACATCATTTTATTTTTACTTCAGTTTTTATTGTACCTCAGTTTTCGAATGTACTTCACTCCCACCCCTTCTACTAATGAAGTTCAACCGTCCTCCACACAGATCCAAGACCTCATATATAATCATAGTACCCTTACGGTCATAGTAAACAGTACGTTCCAAAAATATGTTCGCGTTTTCCAGTGACGAAAGAGCTTTCAATATTGAATAATTTTCGCACAGGTACTGTCGTCCATTTACCTACGTCCAATCCCGGTTTCCCCCACAAGCTTTTATTCGCCAGCTAGTAGCTGGGCTGTCTTAGTTCTTTTCTGAGAACATTAATTTCTGTTAGGAACTGGACGTCTACGTAATATTATACAACTGTTTAAAATAACTTAAATAAAAGGGCCTCGTTAAGTAATTAACTGTCACGTGATTTCCTCCCTTTCTACGACGCTGCGACGTAACCACTTGACGGACAGTAGATAGTATGTCTGAGTAATTTTATCTTTTCGGATCGGGCAGAAGTGAAGATCGAATTTACTGTACGTAAGGTACTCTTTTATAGGGTAGGTACAGAATTATTTCAACATGAAGTTACTGATAAGAAGTACGAACCTGGTAATTGGAATTACGTACAATAGTCTATAGTGCGATAATATGCACATTAGAACTGAAGCCTGTATCGAAATGAACGGCTACCATTTTAAAAAATGTGTTTAAATATCTATATTATGATTATTTTTCAATTTAACTTCATTCTCTATATTGTACGCTAATGTGCTGTAGACAGTATAATATACACTGCATAATGAATACGTCCACATGGACAGCTCAGTTCGTGAGTAAAAACACTCATTGTTAATACTGTACTGTATTTTGATTAAACAAAAACCTAATGAAAATTATCAAACTCAAAAGCGCTATATTTCATAGTTTACGTAAATGGATGAACTACTTTTCTTCCCTCCTATACCTAGTAAAGTGATTTGTTTGTATATTACGCCAGTATCATCGAACTCCAGATGTGGAAGGGGGTAGCAAACAGCGTTGATGAAGAGGTATAGGCAAGTTAATATTAAAAATGTTAGTACAAATAAAATTATGTCCCTGTAAAATAGAGACTAGAGGGCAGAAACCGTGATGATATTGACGTCGCTTCTGACGAAATAATTTAAAACTGTGTTCACATTAGAATTCACAAAATCATTATTTACATGAAAAAATGGGATATAGATTAATGCGGTTCTTTTCTCCTTGCAGAGCATTTCTCAAATCTGAAAGCTTGTGTTGACAACTTCTGAAGTTTATGTTGGTTACTAAGATAATGAAACACAGACACAATGTCCACTTGGTAATATCCATAAATTATACTGTAATACGTTCACTGTAATATGTCAACATCTTGGATGTCCACGAAATGAGGTCCGTGATTAAGTATTATATACAGTGTGTAAACGGGTATAAGTGCCATTATTTTAACTGATGATTATTCATGCCATGAGGAAGAAAAAATGTCCTTAAAATTTTTTTTATAATTTCAATATTTAACAAATTGTTAAACTTTACAATATTAGACGTTTTGTAACGTTGCTGAATGGGGAGGAGTGGTTTTATAAGTACACAGTACAGCTCAAGCGGGTACAGACATATAAGTACAGATGCTCTGTTCTAATTCAGAAGCGGACCATGATAATACTGTTGTTTACGTAAAACGAGCAGCAAATACAAACTTTCAATCTCATTAATAGAACATTATGGTAAATTTACATTTTATGTAACAATATGGCTCCATTTTTTATTGTATGTCTAAAAAATAAACAATGGCTTTCTGCACAAAATCTCACGAACTTTTTTTCCTAATGCAACATTTTTATCTCTCCCGCTTCCGGAAAGCAGTATCATTTTTAAACAAATTTCTGGTTGTGTGATTTTCGAAACGGGGTAAGAGACTCCTAGTTTCTTAAAATCGTTGAGAAACTGCTATGCAATTCCGCCGATTAGGTAACCTTCTTTGAGGAAAACTTTGAAGGTATATCTTTGTTGTCTCACTTGAATTACGACGACTTTCTCCATAAATTTCTAAACTGTAAATGACATTGTAAGTTGCTTATCGAATATCCTATACTGAACTGTCATCCGCTCTGGGAGTAGACCTATGGATAGCGAGCTTGAACTCAGCTGACTCATACTTACGTCTGTGCAGAGTACTGCCTGCTGAACACGTTGCCACGTCCCTCACGCCAGAATATTAAGAAATTTAAGCATGCATTTTTATTTAATTTCACGAAAACGTAATGGAACACACAAATATTTATTTAAACAAATATTAACTCTTTACTAGATATACCTACTGATGTAATTGATTTCGTAATTTTGCTAACGATATAAGCAGTATAACGCAAATAAAGTAAGACAAGAAATATTTTTTTCTGAGAAAACTATCAAATTTTGACTTTATGTTGTATGAACATTTTTCGATTCTGTAGACCGTCCCCGACGACTGTGAAAAAGACGACACTTACACCCCTTACACCCTGTATAATGGAATCTTTATAATTTCTTAAATCCAATAGAGAAATTAGTAATTATGGAATATCCAACATATATTGAAAATAGCGTATTTTAGTGTAGGATAGTGTAAAGGGCTATTAGACATTGACTACTTTCAAAAACCGATTGTCAGAAAAACTGCTTTTCGTCTCTAGAATTTGAGCCTTCCTTAAATATTGCTTTTGTAGAATATTTATTTTTAATATATCAATTTTCCAACATTGTATTAATTATTCCTTCTATTCAAATTGTCTTATTTAACACTAAATATTAATTGTTTAACTCTTAGAATTACACATATAACTAAACGTATCTATATCTGGTCATACCGTTAATATCATTGTATTATTATTATTATTATTATTATTGTTATTATTATTATTATTATTATTATTATTATTATTATTATTATTATTGTTGCCTTAATGCTGCCAGTACCAGTAAGAATAACACAAATATATAAGTGAACAAATAATGGAAATTGTTGAAAAGGTCATCATAATATCAATCTTATCGTAGTAACTTTAGAACGCATTTTCAACAGTCTTCGAGGCCTAGTTTTGAATCATAAATAGAACGTCAACTGCAGCACGAACAAGTTGAAAGTGTTTCCTGGTAGTATCTGTGCCAAGCGCCAAATAATGTCACGCCAATATAGTCTATGAAAAACTAACCTTACCTCCGTATGCCCTGGGACAGAATACGGTCCCAAGTCTTAAGCAATATCTTTCCCTTTCCCACAGAGTAAGATCATACGATCGCAACAAAATGATCACCTAGTACGTTCTGCAATTTTTGTAGTCAATATCAATATCAAAAAACGGACGACAATAGTGACAGGGGTATGAATATAAATTATCCCAGAACCACAGAGATCAAAATATTCAGTTTTATGTTTATACTAACTCTCAAAGAGAAATTACAATACAGTAATATGGTAAAGATTTATATGGATCGCCCTGTACAACACCTGATAGCAATGACCCGCGCTTCAAACTTCACAACGCGACTGGACCATTGCAAACATTAACCACTTAAAGTTTCTAAACCGACGCATGCAAGTTCAAGGTGCGAGACTCACCTCTCACAAATCCGGACTATACGAGAGATAGTGAGTGGTTTCTATAACTGCAAGGTACGCAGACCTCGCACCTCGCAGCTATAGAAAGCACTCACTATCTTTCGTGTAGTCCGCATTTGTGCGAGGCTGGCCTCGCAACTCGCATGCGTCTGTTCAGAAAACCAAGGCTTTACTTCAACCTGCTTACCCGATGAGAATATGCCTTCTTGCCAGTTCCTCTACCGAAATTATAATTAGTGTGAAGAGTAAACTGTTCATTAAAGGAAACATATCTGAATATTTCATTATAAAGAAAACGCTCTGCAGTATTACACAAATTATTACACTCTGTTAGAGTAAATAGTTTTTCTGATATGTACTATTAAAGGAAAAGTTAATTATTATTTCCTTCCGGAACTATAAAACAAAGAAACAAGATAGCAAAGAATATTTTTTCTTTTACTGCAACGATACACCACTGGAAGTAAGTGCGCTAGGTCTCATTCAACGCCATAGTCTTCCTTTTATGTTTTTTTTTTTTTAATTTTACATTTACCGATTCTTATTATGTGATGTACAAGGCTTCATAAAAGTTATATTTACCTTTCTATAATCAAATACAATATGCCTAATACAAATGAAACAAAGCGGCTTTATCTATTGCCAATCTCAAAAAGTTTATGTATTCAACGGACTTCAAAATGTGCGCAATGTTTAACTTTTACCGTTATTGTACCTTTTGCTAACCGTTTTCCTGCGTATCAGGGGTGACTATCGATCGCGTAATAGTTATCAACAGAATTTATGTACACAACATCCTAATATACCCCAAATAAAGATGTCTAGAGGAGTGATATTTGGTGAACGTGGAGGCCAGACGATCGGTCCATCACAGCCATTCCATCTGCAAGGATATAATTATCAAGAAACCATCTAACAAATAAATTCAAGTGAAGGGGGTTCTATAAAATTGTTACGCATGAGTACCGTAGTAGTACCAATAAATACGTCGTAGTTTACTTTATTGTAAATGGAAGACTAAAAAGAGAAGAATGCGTTGTGTTAAGTAAGAGTGTTATAGAACTGAGTGGAAAAATTGTGATCGCACGTGGAGTGCAGGTACAGGACCAACTTCAGCATGCATGCAGTTCTCCCTCCTGCCCCACTGAATACGCTGAGAAACTGACTCACTCCACATCACCCCTACTCAAATATTGACCCGTAACACGGGCTAAGCTATCTAAACACAACAGTAGATACTGTTCAGTCTGACGTAATGGAATTGACTTTGTACATGGAAAGAACCAACGTAAAGGGAATACTAGCCCGGCGTAGGGGAGTGAAGCCATTTACAGTATATTCGATTCTGAAATATGGAATGTTAATGACCAAGTTTTAACAAGTCAGGAGGGCACGAAAATACCACTTAAGTATGACGTAGTAGATATAAGATTGAAATTGTCACACACCATTCGCACTCGCCAATTTGGAAATGTAAGGAATTCACTGAGAGAGAACAAAGGACTAACAAAATTACCTTTACGTGGCTCATTAGTGGCAACCGAAATGTTTTACATCCCATTAAAAATTCATACGTCCCGAATTTAAGCCAATTAGGTAAATTATTTCAGAATTATTATGTATGCAAGAATGAAGGTAACAACAAATTACTTGAAAGATATTGGTTATCTTCGCAACGAAATTGTAAAAATATAATATACAAGATTAATAAAAAGGCTGCTTGGGTAATTGTTCATACGTTACTTAAGAATATATGGGAATAGACCAAGAAAACTATTTAATATAATGGTCTGATTTCAAAATCTATTTCACTTATAGTTATTTTTACAGTAAGGAGAAAAATTACTGACTTTAAAATATGCAAGGCAGTTTTGAAAAATACGTGTTTATTCTTATCTTACAAATATTTTATACCATTTTATGTACTCAATGTTCTATAAAATATCGTCAAATGAGATGTACTACCTGATAATAGGTGTACATATCAGCTAGAAACTTAATCAGAGGAAAATAATCAGATGAATGTGTTTTTATTTATTCAAATAATAAAAAAGGAAATTTACATGTTTTCAAAATTTAATTTTTATTCATGACTCTTTTACGGCATCTCTTTTATGGTTAGAAAAGAACTATCTAATCCTGAATTTTAAATTTACATCTATAAATGGAGATAAATACAAAATAAATATCCAACTTCAAAATTTAATTTGTGCTCACTACAAGTGTTTTATTTTTTAATTTCAAAAGTGCTGAAATTTATTTAAAAAAAAGATACGGTTTCGTTAATAAAAGTAGGCTCAACATAGAACATGCAGTGAAAATTTAATGTTCGTAGCATCAAAATTATGAAAATATTTACACTGTAAACATGATGAAATGTTCTGACAAGAAAGTATGAGAAAAAAAGCCTGTAAAGTTTGCACGGAATTCAAATTCAAGGATGCAGTCCTCTAAATGTGGGCAGTTTTTATGCTTTCGATCGCCGCAGAATACTGAAACTTGCTCAGCACAATAAGAAATTGCTGATTCATAATTCACATAAAGTGAAAATGCGATTTTTGATTGAAAATTGCCAAAATTTCACCCATCTCCATTACAGTCAGGCTGCCGATGATAACCTCAACACAGAGTAACCTAGTTACAAGCCATAAAATTCAAGATATTTTACAGTCTTATTCTTACATGGATGGTGAAAAATAACCAAGATTTAAAACTAAACCAAGATAAACCTTTCACGCAATTATAGGGGTTCTGTATTTCCCCTGTCACAGTTTTATGTGGTTCATACGTACATCTTTCGACAAAGATATCTCGAAAGCAAATCATAGATCTGCAGTATTCAATATTGGAATAATGATGGTATCTGTTTTTGCTGTGGGATCTAGCGGACGTGTAGCGAGAATCTATTACGTAAACGAAGGCCTTGTTTTCTGGCGAATCAAAGGATAGTAGTCACACAAAAGGACTGCTTGCGTTTTTCTGTGTACGAGAATAGAAATTCCATTCCGCCTCGTAACCACTGCTAGTTACAACTAATTAAATGAATGTAAAACAAAAATTGTAGCTTCGAAATGCCATCTACAAAAGGGAAATAAAAATGAGATGTGGTGCATCGCTATTAACAAACGTGATATAAATGAAAGCTAAAATAACACGAAAACTTCAATTAAAACATTTTACTGAAACGGGATATTTTATAGCGCGTGGAAATTAGCCATGGAAAAAAATTCATGTGAAAGAAGAGCACTCTGTGATTACCACTAATCTTTTTAGAGCTTTGTGAATATATTAGTCTTTAACGAGAGGATTTGCTCTAATTCAAAATTTATGCAGATCATGTGTGTATTCCTGTGATACGTGTTTGTAACAATACACTTTTCAAATGCAGAGAATTTTCAGAGATTATAATAAGGAATTATAAGAACCTCATTCCTCTAATGTATTATGTTTTGGTGATAATTATCAATAACAGCATCACTGATTATAAAAGAAAACCTGATCCCCTTGACCGATTAACTTATCAGATTTTTTATTGCACATATTGTACTTTGAAATATAGATTATTTTTCACCACTGCTTTTAATGTTTAGCTTCAAAAGTGATATCAAAGATTTTCAAAGAGAAACCAGGGATATTTTGCAATCAAATATTGCTAAAGTTTTACCATTAAAATAATTTTGTAAAGTACAAAGCTAAGTATGAATATATAACATTTTAAACAGCCTTTGAAATCTAGAAATATGAGAGTATTGCGCTGATTAATTAGTTCGTGAAATAAATATATTACGAGAATAGTACATTATGCAACGAGCCTATAATGGTAGTAATCAAGACGCGAGTATGTTTGTTTATGAAACTCGCTTGCGCTCGTTTCATAATTTTCATACGAGCGTCTTAATTACCATTATAGGCAAGTTTCATACGACTTTTTATGCTCGACCACATTTCTAACTTGAAATTATTCATAAGTATTCATGTTATGGTTATGTAAGTGAGGAGCGGAACTGACCTGAATTGTGAGATGTGCGCAGACGCGAAAGTATTGATTTTTTCCGAGGCACTAATGTAATTGAGCTTGATATATAACCTAGAGAATAACATGAAGATTAGTCTTCATATAACCTGGAAATTGATTTAGAATTGAAAAACGAGATGACGAATTGAATTTTTTTATTTGAATATTATTTACAATTAACGCTAATTATTATAGTAACAGAACGTAACCTTCTGCGACAGTATTGGATTTCCAGCCTCCGTGACTTTTCGCTAATTGTCTTTCGATTGCATATCCGAGAATAATCGATACTTGCGGTTTTATAATGGTACAATGGTGATTTCTCATTGGCTGAACAACTGAATTATAATGAATAGGTGTACTTTAATGAGGTGCATTAAAGGGCTATTACCAGGTGTATAATTACTACATTTCGCCATTGTGAGCATAAACACATTTATGATTGAGTCAAGGCATAAAGAACCAGGTAGAAGGATAAATAATTTTCAAAACCTTATGTATACTATAATATACTGTAAAGCATTGATTACAAACATGCTTTTCTTAATTGAAGTGATGAAATAGTTAAAAAAATAACTTAAAAATTATATCATGCTGAAATATACCCTAAAATTAAAAAAAATAATGCACTTTGTTTCAAAATTATGGTAACACTTCCACATGATTATTATTAAGTATTAACCTACGTGGCGAGCCTCAACCGGAGTGTGAGATATGCCATCTACCAATTACGGTCGAACATATTTTACTGCATTGCAGGAAATATGACCGTGACCGTTGACAATATGCAATTCGGCCCACTCTACGTGACGCTCTTGGAAATTATTTTAATTGTACAAATGCAGTTCTTTGATTTTTATCGAATATAGGACTTGACAGGGTGATGTAGTTTTTTTATTGACCCGTTTTACTTAACCTCCGGACCCTTTACATCCGGAGGTTACATTTATTGTTTTGTATCCTATGTTTTCAACATATTGACATTTCGGATTTTTTACATCCGCATATTTAATGAAATTTTAATGTTTTGAAATCCATTATACAATTTATTTCTGATGGCCTTAGTTTTATTATTTTATTGGTACTTTTTGAATACTACCTAGGGCCTGAGAACTGCTAACTATTCTGATTGTTTACAAATCACCTTGTTGAAACTGCATTTGTGTACCTCGTTTTTACCGTGACAACGCTTTTTACTTGTTTTTAGCATTCTGGTTATTGTATTGTTTGTGTTTTTGATTTGTGAAGAATTTTAGATAAGGGCGCAAATAGCCATAGTAGCTGACGCGCCCTTTTTAAACCCCAGTAACTAAGCTAACTAACTAACTAACTAACTAACTAACTAACTAACTAACTATTAACCATACAATTACTTGGTGCATATTACTTAGAGAAAGACGCAGAGTTTTATTGGCACGTTATAAACACTCAGTATGAGCAACTTTTGTTCTGTTGCATTCATCAACGCGATAGTCAAATTCTTACCACACTGTGTCTTGTTTATGAATACAATCGCAGCAATGATCCGATATCTTACTTCGTAAAGGCTTGGCTTTTAAGAACCGACGCATGCGAGTTGCTAGGTGCTATGCCGGCGCTGCGTAAAGTCTTGGTTTTTCTGAACCGACGCTTGCGAGTTGCGAAGCCCGCCTCGCACAAATCCGGACTAAACGATAGCTAGTGAGTCGCAGCTATAGAAGCCACGACTGTCTCTCGTGTAGTCCGAATCTGTGCGAGGCGATGTTCGCAACGTCTGTTCAGAAAAACCAAAACTTAACATCGTAATGACGCTGCAAGGCTTGTCTTGGTTTTTCTGAACCGAACAACCTTTCAGCAACTAATTCTCCATGCTAACTCGCAGCGTGAGAAACCTAAAACCGGTTTTTCTGAACCGACGCATACGATTGTGGGATGCAAGGCCCACCTCGCACAAATCCGGAGTACACGAGAGATAGGAATGGTTTCTATAACCGTGAGACGCGAGGTCTGCGCACCACATAGTCATGGAAACCACTCACTATGTCTCGTGTAGTCCGGATTTGTGCGAGGTGGGCCTCGCGTCCCACAATCGTATGCGTCGGTTCAGAAAAACCGAGGTTTTAGGTTTCTCACGCTGCGAGTTCGCGTGGAGGATTAGTTGCTGAAAGGTTGTGTCCGGCTTTTCCCTTCAAAATTCTGTGAAGTTCTTCAGTGTAACAGCGAAACTTGCAGACAAATGGTCAGCAGGCTTGGAACTCGTATATTCAGTTTTTCTCAGCCCCAAAATTCCTTGCAAGGACGCGTTTCCGCGTACCTTTTATTTCTCTCATCCTATTTCTCCATTGTTATTGACATGGTCTCGCTGCCTGTTTGCTATTTTCGAAATAAGACGCTAATATATGTACGTCTGAAGACTGGTTGCAACCTCATAATTGACACCAATAAGACATCATTCATGAGGCAAGTGAACTAGGAGATAATGGGGTAGTGGCCAGTTCCATTCCTCCTCCATTTCACACATCACACACGAGTAGCACGTACACTAATCATTCTTCAGATGTATGCAAACAATAATATTGCTCTTCCTCTGACACATATCGTCAAGTGAGATATACTGTACATGTAGCCTACAGTCTCAGAAAAAAGCTTTGTCGCACAGTTACTTCTTAAGTCCCAGAAAAGAGGCAGTACTCATGATCAGAGGACGTGCGACTTGGGTCACAAGGAAAGGACTAGTTGAGGTAATACGATTAGTTTTTTTTTTGTATGTTTGCTCATGCGCACTGCCTTCTTCCTGGGACTTATGAAGTATCTGTGCGACAAAACTTTTTTCTAAGACTGTACCTTCCTGATAACAGATGTACATATCAGCCAGAACCTCAATCAGAGATAAAAGCTAATGGGGAAGAGTATTTTAACGGTTTCCTGTTTTCTTTTTTGTGACGACTGATATCTTCATTAAACTGTCAACACTCCATGTACCGGTATCTAATTTTATTGTTTTATAATTATTTGTTACTGTATTATTCATTTTTATTGCACATCCGTTCCTTGAATCCGAATATGAACTTAGATAACACTAGTCTGCGATGAAATTCCTGCCTCCAAAGTTTAAATGTTTTTAGGGTATTTTTAACATGCTGAAATCAAATTCAAGGCCAAAAAGTTCCTATCACGTACCATTTTTTTTTTTGTTATTTTTATTTTCTTATAATATATTACGACAATTTACAGCATAATTATTTAAACTGTAATATTTTAACATATGTAGGTTTAGTATGTTAGGATATGAAAACCAAATGTATTCAACATATTTTTAAGGTGTTTATATTGAAAACCAAGGACACTGGATGTTTCTTAGCAGATAGGGGGTGCAAGCACATAAGGAAGTTAGGGCGAAATAACGTGCAGCCTTGTCATTATTTTTATTTGTGGAAGATAGAAATGTCAGCCACTCCTTGGTGAGAGACTGAACTCAACTCTTCTAGTTTCTCTCACATTTCATTAGTCTGCGTTTCATCTGGAATCGAAACGAAATCAGTTTGCGGCTTTATTGTGGAGTAGAATGTTGAAAGTTTTCAGTTCAGTAAGAAAGTATTTACCATGTTGCATCGAGAATGTCTAAATAATCCAGGCCACTTTTGTTATATAACTTATGTAGAAGATACACATTGCCTAAGCAGAGGTGTATTATTACAGATTTTGTGAAAAAGTCATACCATGCCTATTTTGGAATCAAACTTGGAGACCAAAGTAAAGCTTGGGCACCATACAAAGTATGTAGAGTATACACTGAAGAATTTCGTCATTTGATCTTTTGGAGTACCTATGGTTTGGAGAGAGCAGTCGAACCATGGTAATGACTGCTACTTCTGTTCGTGTGATGTGAAGGGATACGAGTCTAAACATAAAAATCAAATCGGGTATTCAGTTGTTCGGTCAGGCATTTTACCTGTGCCTAATGTACGAATCCCTGTGCGACCAGAAAATCTTAAACAAACATCATTCTATTGGTACTGACAACGTGAAATAGGTTTTAAATACTTTTTCTCCGAAGATGATAATCTTGTATATTGCAGTAATGTGAAAAAATTTATGCTAAAACTTGGACTTCCAAACTATGACCTAAATGAATGGAGACTGTTCATTGATGCTTCCAAGCGAAGTTTAAAGGATTTCCTTCTTCATAACGGAAACATTTTTGGTTCAGTGCCCGTTGCCTATTCAGTGATCTTAAAGAAATCATACACAAATTTGCAACTAAGAACTTACTGTTGTTGCAACTAGACTATAAGAACACTAGTGGCAAGTTTGTGATGATTACAAAGTTCTTACTATATTCCTGGGTCAACAATCTGGTTTTACAAAATTTCCATCCATTCTTTGCCTATAGGATAGTAGGGTACGAGTTGATCACTGGACTATGAAAGACTGGCCACCTCGAAAAAATTTGGAAGTCGGTTATAAGAATGTTGTGCGCCAAAGCCTTGTGAGTTCTTCTAAAGTTGTGCTGCCATCTCTCCACATCAAGGGTGGCTTAATGAAACAGCTTATAAAAGCTTTAAATAAGTAAGGAGGCTGTTTTAAGTACATATCTGGTGCAGCATTTAAAAACAGTATGAATGAAAAGGAGAAATCAGCATGGATTTTTTTTGTGAAGTTGTTTTAAAATTTCTTGGCAACAGGGATCCTAATTACCGAAACATTGTGGCTAACACGCTTGAAGCATACAAGGAATTTGATTGTAACGTAGGGATCAAAATTTTCTGTTTTCTCAGCTAGATTATTTCGCCGAAAATCTAGGATTTTTCAGCTAAAAGTAAGATGAACGATTTCACAAGGATCTGCAGGAGTTCGAAAGAAGGTACCAGGGACGCCGGAGCATCAGTATGCTTGTTGATTATTGTTGGATGTTAAAGCGTGAAATACCTGAAGAGAAACATGAAAGAAAGAGGAACAGGAGGACTTTCTCAACTAAGAAGCAAGTGGTGTAATTTTTTGTGTGATACATTGTCCTAACTCATACATCTAATAATGAAGTAAACAAGACAAAACAAAGCAAAAACACTGTAGTGACATGTATGAACAACCATACACATAATTTCAGCAAATTGTGTCTTTTAAATATTGCTTTCGAATTTGAAATAAAAGATTGAAAGGAAAAAGTTGGTGATGAAATTCACGTAATTATAAAATACATTTAAAGTGATTTTGCAAACAAACCTGACGTGATAGAAGCAAACGGATTGAAAATTCGGATTCAGCACATCGACATTATATGAAATCACATTACTTAGTTTAGGCAACAAACACAAAGTTGAAATTCGCAGGCTAGTGTAATTATTACTGATACAAAACACTACAAATAAGTCCCACATAGTTCATTTTTTAACCGCTAAATAAAAGTCTGAGATAAAAAGCTAGGTAAGAGTGCCGGTTTCTTTTACATTATGTGTGCAGAATTATGCTGCCCTCTACTGTTTTACTGATAGGTGCATGGCTATTTGCGGCCAGCAGCCCGTATTTCCCTACTCCAAGTATTTAAATTGGAATTGTTTTATTTATTTATACCTAAAATCTACTTTAATTTTTCTTCATATATTCGTTCTTATAAATCCCCATATTGCTCTTCAATCCTTAACTTATTTTATATTACATATGCTAGTTTGCTCTATATACCCTAATCTATCACTCATCAGTGAAAAGGAATAGGTGTTGTAACGCCACCAACGAATACGCTACTCTTCTCATCCACACTTTTTTTCACTTGAAAATAAAGGTAGAATCAATCTTCGAAACGTTGTGAATTCATTTAAAATTATGCAATGTAAAAAAATCCTATCTACACCATTTGTTCACAACTCACCATTGTTTCTTCCCTCTACATTCAAAGCTATTTGCTGAAGCCTCGCACAAATCCGGCCGGACGAATCGGTCCGAGGCCTTTTTGCGAGGCTGCGCAGTTTTAATTTCCGTGTGGCATAAAAAAGTGCTCCTGTAAAAAAATAATTTCATTAAATTATATTAGCTACGCCTAAGTCCAGAGTCGGGTGATGGTGAGCGAACGATTCGCTTTTGTACCCGTGACGTAAGATAAATTTTCCTTTAGTGCTAGCAGAACGGCAGACATTACTAAACATTTTACAATATCTCTATTCCTTAGTAATTCATCTTACTCATATATTCTGAGAGGCTTTTGAAAATTTTGGTTTACCGAAGTGATCACTTTACAGTCTACTATTGTAAAGCATTTTTTAATGGTGAAAAAGACTAATTTTTGTCAAACGTAGGACATAGAAGGATATACCACATGATTCCAAAAACTTTGATAGTGAAAGTCTATTCCATTGCTAATTTGAAAAAAAAGAAAAAAGAAAACTCCAATAAAACTCAAAAGTAACGAAACAGTGAAGAATCATTTCCTCAAAAATATCAATTACTATCGATAATGCGAAATGTCGAGACATCGAAAGTATCGTGGACCTAACTCTATTGGTGATAGCCTTGATGATAAAGAATTACGTACCGTATTACCACAGTCTAATAACATACAGTCACGAAGCTTGAGGTGATTTTTTGCATATCTTGCGATACAGCGCTCCAAGCGGTTAGCAACTGAGAGTACTAGGAACTGTGCCAGTACTATTTCACATTGTCTGTGATCAGGCGATAGTAGCGAACCTAATGACTAGCAACTAAAGTTCAACTGCCATTGGATGCATATTCCCTACGTATTGAGCTTCGTGATTGTATATAGTGCAGCAGGGGTTCTTAATCTTTTTTGGCCAAGACCCAGAGTTAACTGAGCGATAAACAGTACTGTTGTAATAAAAACAAGTGAATAACTGTAGCAATTATTTATTTTTATTTAACATTTCTTTAATTTTATTTTTTCGGGAAGTTACGGCGACCCATCCCGAAAGCCACGGCGACTATTGTTTGGGTTGCTACCCATAGGTTAAAAGCCCCTGTACTAGACTGTGGTATTATCTAATCTCGGCTGGTACTACCTTCCGGAATTAAAATAATTTGACACATCGTAGACTGTAAACAGGAATGAACTGCATACAGTCAACTATGGATTAGATAGGGCTTACGTGTTCATCTTTGACATTACGTTTCACGTTTTGGCGTGTAGGTTCACGAAATGGATCACAACAAGTTTAAGATGTATGGCACAGCAACAGATATAAGCATCGGTTACATTACAGGAAGCACTATTTGAAGTTATATAAAATCATAGAGATAATTTAACTCCCATTTTTTGTTATTTTCTAACAATTTATTTCCATTATTACTATTATTATTATTATTATTATTATTATTATCATCATCATCATTGCTAATAATTACTAGTATCACGCAGGTACTAGATATTTAAAACTACTGTTTCTGTTTGTACTGGACACTTAGAGCTGCATTTTATTATTGCTGTAAATATTACCATACGCCAAAAATGTATTTAGTGTCAAAAACTGCATATACGAATATGAAGATTTCAAGATGTGAAAAAGTTTAGAACACTTGGAAAGATTTTTCAAACCTTGCTTTGCATTCTTTAGCATTACCCTAGCGACCAGGTGAAAAAATCGAGGCTCTGTGAACCATTTAAGGGAAGAGAATACTGAAAATGTGAAATTCCTTGTTGTCTCCTTGAAACTTATTATTTTTTATATACTGAACATTCGTATAAAATCTAAATTTGAGTATTAGGTTTTAAGAATACCGATTTTAATTATAATAATAATAATAATAATAATAATAATAATAATAATTCATTCAGAGTGTTCTGCTCAAGGGCAGGTCTTTCACTGCAAACCCAACATTCTGCGATCTTCCAAAAATTTTCTGCCTTTCTCTCAGTCTTCGCAAGTAATCCATATATCTTAATGTCGTCTATTATTTGATATCTTCTTCTCCCCCAAACTCCCCTATGTGTCCATTTCATACACTCTATTCTTCTCCAAGACCATGTTTCTGCTACATATGACACACTCCACACAAAGCACTTCACTAGGATCTTCCTCAGTTCTCTTTCCAGATGTCCGCAGAAGATGCTCCTTTTTCTGTTGAAAGCTTCCTTTGTCCTTTTGACTTCCTGGCAGAAGCTCATGTTACTGCTTATAGTACATCCCAAGCATTTGAAGCTGTCTACTTGCTTTACTGCATAATTTAGAGTTCACAAGTTTACCTTTTTTACTTTTCTTTTCTTCCTATAACAGTATCCTTTGTCTTGTTTGCATGTACCTTCATCCCGTACTTCTCACAGTTGTCATCTAACTCCAGTAGCATATCCCTTAGTAGTAGTAGTAGTAGTAGTAGCAGTAGCAGTAGCAGTAGCAGTTCGAATCCAAGATATTGGCTAGCTCAAATTAGTAATTAAAAATTTTCCCTTGGATGATGCTACTGGCTCACACTCGAATCGTTATCCATTGTACTCCATAACTGTTTTAATTTTGTACCGTACTATGAACCGTATTTTTGTTGTGCAATTAATAGATACATCATTCCGTATATGATCCATGTCTGCATTTTTATTAACGGTTATACTGTAGGCCTAGTTTAAATGTCGGTATTCATAACGGAATATAGTTCAAATATTGAATGTAGGGTGTGTTTATAGACCGGGCAACATTGTTGGATATGAAACATTTAATAAAACGTTTTTCATCAAACAAAATTCCAGTACATTTAGCAATTCTTTTTGTACATAGAAGTGAAACTCGCGTTGAAACAAGGTTGATTGCTGTTCTTTTAGAATCCATTCCCTTTGCAATATAATCTTAGTAAGAAGTTCTTTCTTCTTTTCCCAGTTCAGTGTTCAGGCACATTTTCTCATTTCGGCCTCATACATCTCTCCAGCGGTTCCTGGGTCCTCATCTTTTCCTACTTCCATTAAGCCTACAGTTGAATGTTGCCTTTGAATGTCTATCATTTTCCATTCTAAGTGCATCGTCAATACAATTTTGTCGGAACTTGTTGCATTCAAATTGATTAATTGAAATAGCATTTACTATACACAATTGCAGATCTTGTTTTAATATGCAAGAGTCAACTACCAAAGAAACTGCCCGTCTGTATTTTGTGAAGAAACCGAGTACCGTTGTGTTTAGATAGCTTTGCAGGTCCATATTATGACTATGACCGCTGACCATAAACTTATAATCGACCATCTCAAGATTATGATTGTGGATTTAAATCAACCAAACCACACACGTATGTCACTCTTTTGTTCCTTTTACCTAAGGCCCAATACTTTTCAAATATAATACTCTTAATAATATTATTTCCAGTGACTTGCTGTTCCAATATGGCTCTATAATCCATTCGATACTTTTTCTGAGGTCTCGATACTCAGGCAGCAACAGTTTTTCCTTTGCTGGTGACATGCTCTTTTCCCTTGTTGCGATTTACTTATGGTTGCTGTTTCTTTTGTACAGTAAAGACTCCCTGACCTCTGACCCGTTTTGTACTTGCTTCTACACTCATTACTGATTGATCACCATTCCCAGCGCAAATTGATTGGCCAACTGCGTTGCTTTGATCATCTAAACTAGTGCTCGAGATTTGACCGCATTATGACTGTTTACATCAAAAGTCGGTTTGAATTTGTTTTTGATACGTGACTACTTTCAGCAATAACATTCCTGCGCTTTGTGGCAATCAGATTAATTTCATCAAAATTGTCTTCACTACTCGACCGATCAGCATTCGGGACATAATCTTTATCGGCAACGCTGTCGTCAGAAATTCTTTCAATAAAGTCCTAAAATAAGGAAACAAAATTGTAAGTAAAGAAAATTAAAAATATTACTTTTCTCTGTTACAATAATTGAAGAATTTAACTATGAAATCTAATCTAAAAAAAATCAACCTTTTTACATTTTATAGATCTTCATGAGGCTTTTGATATTCATATATATTAATTTTTAACAAAATAATTTGCCCGCAATGAGGGTGAACATAAAGATCCAGAGTAAAAGCACTACAGAATAATTTAGAAAGACAAAAAGATTAAATACAGGAATTGTTTAGTAAAAAATCCAGAGAAATGCAAACCCAATAGAATCATCAATGGCCAAAATATAAATGGTAATGTAATATTTTGATTGAATCGTTAAGAATACTCAATAAAATTTTTTTAATTTCAAAAAATCGGAGACCGAGTGCTTTTAAAATATTACATGTGAATTTAGGAAGTGTGCCACGTACATCAAACGAAAAACCAGAAACACGCCACTGACTAGTGGTAATGTTATATTTCTCACTTAGGTATGGGATGCAGAACTTATAAATTAATTTCTTCTCCTCATCAACGTGTTGTGCCTGCAGGGCATCCCTCTGAAACCGAAAAATAGAATCAAGAACTATTCTCTTAGATTGAGTCCTGTGGATGGCTACAATATCTGCTTTCTGTTCGAATCTAAGAATGAAACGCAGTGGATCTCCTCGTGTACCTCCCATCCACGACGCTTGAGGACATCAGCAATACCGGTCCTGGTCTTATAGTGTCTTTTGTTGCGCAGCAGTTCCGTTTTTCTACAGAATCCCAACACGTGACCAAGAGCTTCCGTCTCGTTGCAGTCAAGATGGCGACAACGGGTTGTGTTGAAATTTCTGCCGGGCACAGATCTAACCACAGATAGATTGCTGGACATTTTAATTGCATTAATGTTTTCTGAAATTGATAAATTTGTTTTTGATGACAACCATGAATTTGCCTTAGGGCACTCAGAATACAGGATAACACCTTTGCTTTTATGAGGTAATTTACACCATGATTCAAAACTTCTGTTCCGCATGATCTCCCTCAATTGTCGATCTTTATTTTTGGGAGCAATAGAAGACTTGTTGATTTTTAAGGCTGGTTCACAATAAACCGGGAAAGGAAACGACAACGAGATTGAGAACGGAAATATTGTTAAATACATTTATCTTAACATTATTTCCGTTATCGTTTTCGTTGTCGTTTCCGTTCCCAGTTTATTGTGAACCAGGCTTTAGTCTACGTAGACTCAGTTGCTGTTCAAGGTGCAGGTTCCTTACAATGTAGTTTCAATTATTTCCTTTTTTTTTAACTAGTCACAAGTTACATAATGTTACTATTTTCTTGAGTCAGACAGACTTTGCAGGAAAATGAAATGTATAATATTTATCTTATTATTTTATGGAATTCTGTAGTAGAATAAATTGTAAAACTGTGTTTCTTTAATGAAGAATTTTCTGCCGGATTTTACCAGAAAATACTGCAGTATAGACTGGGTTCCATTAATGCAAGTCACTGTACAATACGAGCACACAGTCAGGCTTTCTAGGATCTCGCCTGGACTGGCTTATAAAACCCGGACTGAATGAGCCAGTCCTAACTATCCTAAATTCATAAATCAATCGATCTATTACCTAAAAGCCAAATAGGCTAGTCTCTTATATTGAGACAACTCATCCTGCCTAAGGTATTCCGTGGTTTTCCTAAGGCGTTAAGACAAATGTCGGGATGAGCCCTAAGAGAAATGGGCCATGGACTTATATGCCCTTCCCCATAAGCCCCCTTTTTTTCTAACAAACAACTTAAGGCCCTAGTTCAGAGTATATAAATTATGAAATACATGTGCAACATCACACATGTCGCAATGCGAAAGGACAGGGAACCTTTCAATTTGTAGAATAAGAATTCACGGCGTCTCTCCTGGCGGTCTTCACCTGCCTTGTCATCGAACAACAGACGACAGAGTCTTCTCGACTTCTCCTGCACCGCGAAATGACAGTTCATTTCAATGTGCAGATCTACACCAGCCATCTCCTCCTCGTCCCGTCCCGTGATCATTTTGATCACATTTCCATCCCCCTCACGTATGTGGTACCTAAGAGTTTACGTCCATTTTCGGTTTTCCCCTTCAAAATTTTCTAGAGCTCCTTCAGTGGAGCAGCGTAACCCGGAGTGAGACTAGTGGCCAACAGGCTTGGAGCTCACATATTTAGTTTCTTACAGCCCCCAACCCCTTGCAAGGACGCATTTTGCGTACCTTTTAAATTTGTCCTCCAAATTCTCCTCTCTTTTTCGATTTTCGATTTCGCCAGTCCTAAGTTGTAACTTGCTCTGTAGCTGCACCAGAACCCAAGCCTGACGGCATTCAGTTATGGGCGTGAGTCATGTCTGCTTTGCCGGTGTCTAGTTTGTACAGCTCATAAACTCCCTCATGATCATAAAACAAATGAAGTATCTGTTATCAGAAATAATATTACATATCATTACATAAAAATTTATGTAAGTTCCCCTCGATCACTTTATTCTAACGTTAAGCGAGAAAGCAGTATAGAAAGCGAAATACATTTTTTTTCAACCTTGTTTCCAAGTCGATATCTCCGATTTCATAACCATTCACTCAGCTAAAATGATCAAATGGGGAGTAACAAAAAGAAAGAAAGCGATAGGTTGTTGTGGGGTTGAAATTCGACTCTCGAACGGTTTTTATGGAAAACATCTATATCCTGCGATATCGGATTGCTTCCCAAGATCTCTCATTTCCCAAAGCTTAACCATAAAGTGGCGGTGGATGAGATTCGAACGACGGCGAAATTACTCTTTTTATACACCTCTGAGTTTCTTACGCTACACCACAGAACTTGTAATCTAGCGGTTAGTATTCAGTGCGTTGCTTAACCCCAGACAAATCTTCCTCTCCGACATGAAACTTTCCTTTTACATCCTATTTCTTATCAAGAAAACGAAGAGATAGAATTAAATTTTATATAGAAAAAAATTCCACCACGAAGGTGCACGCAGAATTAAATTCGGAATCCTCTTCTAATTCTTGTCTGACTCGTCTCTTGGTTAGATAGTATATAGTGCAAATGTCGGCATATCTCAATTTCATATAGCAGCCTATGAGGCAATTGGAAAGAAAAAGAAAATAAGGATAAAGGCAGATGTAAAAATTTGGAATGAAATCATAGCACAAGCAGGCAAAGAAAAAATAAAAGCATACATACAATTTCTACAAATGCAAACTGTAGAATCTAAAGAACAGTATAAGCAAAAACGAAATCATGCCAAAAAAATTAATAACAAATGTACATAAAGAATCTTGGGATCAATTTATAACACAGATTGAAAACGATGTACATGGTCGACAAACTATGTCTTATAAAATTATGGAACATCTCAATCAATCAGAAAGAGATACAGCAAATATAAATGTAATAGACAAGAGCAGTGGAAGCGACATTATAGATCATTGTGGTGCAACGAAAAATCAGGAATGGAAATAGAAGAAAATACACCTAGCTATGATACCTCGGTCGATCCAATTACATTAGAAGAACTGAAAACAGCACTAGACAATATGAAAAATAGAAAGGCTTGTGGACCCGATGGCATAAATACTGAATTATTGAAATATGGAGGTTTGATCCTACATTTGAGACTACTGCATTTACTAAATGAATGCTGGAGAAGTTACACAATTCCCAAGACTTGGAAAGTAGCAGAAGTAATTTCACTTTTTAAAAAAGAAGAAAGAAATAATTGTAAAAACTACAGAAGAATGAGTCTTTTAAATACTACTTATAAAATACGAGGCGCATCCAGAAAGTAAGTTTCCCTATTTTTTTTTTAAAGAACACACACTTCCAGGAAAACATTTATTGGCAACAGGTACAGCAATGTTTCAGCTATTTTTCAACATAGCCACCATCAGAATTGAGGCACTGGTCGTATCGTGGGATCAAGTTTTGTATCCCTCTGTCGTAGAACTCTGCCGCCTGTGAATAGAACCGCGTGTGACAGACGTCTTCAGCTCTTCGTCATTGCCAAAACGCTCACCGGAGGACAGGAATTTCTTGAGAGAGAGAGAGGGAGGGGGAGAGAGAGAGAGAGAGAGAGAGACTTTGTGCATTAAAGAACTTTATCACCGACCGAACCTCGCAGGCGGCGGGAGAAGGAATAAGAGCTTCCATTTCAGACCACTGCTGCCACGCTACTGGCACCAGGCGGGACCTGTCCGGCTGACATATGATTGATACGTCATAGATCTGTAATGCATGCGCAATTGACACGGCTAATTAAGTTTACTTTCAAGGGCAAAAAATCGGGAAACTTACTTTCTGGATGCGCCTCGTATATACTAAAAAATTAATAATCCCCTAAAAACGATATCTGAAGTGAATTTAGAAGAAGAGCAGATGGGTTTTAGAAAGGACGCTCATGCAGTGACAATATTTTTAGTATAAAAAGAATTTTAGAGAAACGACGAGAAGTCAATCTAGAAACGCACATAGCTTTCGTTGGCTTCGATAAAGCTTTTGATTGTGTAGAACGATCCAAATTATGAAAAATAATGTCAGTAAAGGCTATCCTCCACATTTGATAGAAATAATAAAATGCCTCTACACAGATACAAAGATAATAATAAACACAGGAACATCGAAAACAGAAGAAATAGAATAAATCAAGGACTCGGACAAGGTTGTAGCCTATCACTTAGTCTCTTCAACGTATATCTAGATGACTTAATTAAAGAATGGAAAATGGAGGTGAATCCAGGTATAAAGATTAGTAAAGATACATTTTTAAATATTCTAATGTTTGCCGATGATGTAAAATTAATACAAAACACTGAAGCAAAATTGCAATATCCCATTCACAAACTACACCTACTAGGAAAAGAAAACTATAACTTGAGCATATCAACTCATAAAACTAAAGTAATGGCCCACAGTGGTAAATTTCCAATTCGTACAAAAATAATAGTTGATAATAAGCCCATAGAACAAGTATCTCATTTTGATTATTTAGGTTGTAATATAACTTATGATGTAGATAGGGATATTGACAACAAAATAAGCAAATTCCAGTGGATATGCGGAACAATAAATAGAACACTAAAAAATAAAACTAGAAAAGAAACAAAACTAAAGTTCTATAAAACTATGGCAGTACCCGTGTTGACATATGGAAGCGAATCATGTATAGTTAAAGAACGAGATAAAAGTAAATTACAGGCTGCAGAGATGAGGTTTCTTCGCAGAGTAAAGGGATGTACAAGAAGGGATCTGATAAGTAATGATTATATCCGTAAAGATACAGGCAGCGAAGTTGAGATAGCGCCGAGATCTAGTAGGCTCTGAGGATGGTGTCGAATAGCACCGAAACAGCTGTAAGCCGCACATGCTTACATAATTAACACGAGTAAGATCGCCATTTAATCAATTATTTATCCGTAAAGAATTAAATATATACAACATAAACGAAAAAGTTGAAGATTATAAAGAAAACTGGAAAGAACACCTGTCTCGAATGGATAACGAAAGAATTTGAGCACTGATACAACAGTACCAACCTAAAGGTAAAAGATATGTCGGACGTCCTAGGAAGAGGTGAAACTGAATAAAATGTGAATACGGAACAGGCACTAAGCCTAAACCATGAAGTGAAGATGATGATGAGATAAAATAAAATGTGGATAGAAGGTGAATGACAACCGTTTGACAAACAACAAAAGAATTAGAATTCCACACCGCAAACAACGCTTGGAATATCGAAGAAACATAGGACGTAGTGTAAAGATATTGGGAGTACATATATTTTTATCGGTAATTCAAAGACGCTACATCAACTGAGAAATGACACTGAACAACAAATTTTGACGTTTTTCTTGTCAATAAATAAAAGTAGATGGAATTTACTAAATCATGTGTGCTGAATTCGAATCTGAAATCCAAAATTCCCTACAACGTACAGGTACCGTTTTCTCTGGCAGTCACCTTTAATTTTTTTCATATAGGTCTAATAGATTTAACCAGATTAGTGGGAAGGAAGATCAGTGCCGAGAGGAGAAGTGAAATTGTTTCTAAGAGTGCAATAGCTAAAATGATGAGAAGTGAAGTGAAGAAAAAGAATGACGAGTTTATAACAGAAAAGGGTGAAGTGGATGTTTCTGGTCCAGAGACAGTTAAGGAAGAGACGACTAAGGACTTAGTAAGTAAATTGAAATATGAATTAGAGGAATGTAATAAGAAGTTAAATAGTAAGTTAAGTAAGACAGTAGAGGTAATGAAAATAGGTAAGGAGTATGGTGGAGGAGGCTAGCTAGGATATCGAAGTATAATATGTAGATAATAAGTGAGATCGCAAAATGAAATATACACAAGAATTAGACATAATAACGATCATATTGGACAATGATGTAGTATGTTTTAGTAACAAGTATTATTAGAAACAGTGTGTGTTCGATATAAGTGAACTGAAAATCAAGAACGGAGTGATAGAAGTGTCAGTTTTGAATGAATTAGAGAAGTGTAATAGGAAGTTAAGTAAAACGATAGAGATAATGAAAATAGGTGAGGAGTATGGCGGGGGAGGCTAGCCAGGATAGTGAAGTATAATATGTAGAAAATTAGTGAGATCTGAAAATGAAACGTACACAAGAAACGGACATAATAACGAACATATTGGACAATGGTGTAGTACGTTTTAGTAACAAGTATTACTAGATACAGTGTGTGTTCGTTATAAGTGAACTGAAAATCAAGAACAGAGTCGTAAAGGTGTCAATTTTGAATGATCTAAGTTAAGTTGTTAGGTTTTAAAGATGGGAATACTGATGACTTTAAATGGGGTCGAAAGTTAAATTATAAGAGGGTCTACAAAAGGTATAACTGTAATGAATGTAAAGGCTCATTCACAATGAAAATTAAACATAACGTAAGCATTAACTTAACGTTACAGTAAAATCAAGAAGTCATACCATCATTCACGATGGGAACATAAACATAACAGCAAACATACTTGGTAACCATGGAAACATAACAACGACGCCATTTCCTCATAATCTGTCGTATACTTCAGCGCTCGACGATTGTGTTGTGTTTGCAAATCACGTAAGCATAAGCATGAAAGTTTGGAGTTTGCAAACTTTCATGTTAACATCTTAAGGTAATGTTTATGTCAATGCTCATGTGAATCATTATGAATGACCCCATTTGGTAGCCTGGGCGCAAACTTCTGTATTTATGTCACGGTTATGTTTAATTTTCATTGTGAATGGGCCTTAATTGTGGCACCGGATACGAAAATTGTGAGGTCCACATTACATGGATGTAAACGTTGACATCAAATATATATCATATCAATGTATATCAATATATAGGCCTCATAGTGGTGTATTTTTGTAAATTCTTTCTCATAAATACAATTTCACTAAACACGGCACTCAAAAGGGTTAATTGTATTTTAAAAGGATGTAAAGAATAAGAATTTAACGTTATACTGTTTTAACGATTAGTGTATATTACTGTCACTTGCATTTAATAGTGAAAAAGGCAAAAATACTTACTTTTATTTAAATTCTGGAAGACTTACTTTTCTAACCGGATGCAGAACTCTCACTCGCACGAAACCAGCAGTAGTCGCAAGCATGACCAGGGATCATTTTCCTGAATATTGCCTTTTAGTTCAGAGATTTGTTGATGCAACCTTTCTTCGTGCTAGTAGCTCACCGCTCCAAGGTTGGTAGGAAAGAAATTAAGATGGGAGTGCAAAGAAAGTAGATTTTAAGTAACATATGGCACCCAATTGCCCGTATACACTTAATATACAGTAGTTTCCACCACTTCAATGTAGTTAACGACTCTATAATTACCTAGGAATTTTGAAGATACTATCACAGTCTGGTATATACAGTCACGAAGCTTGAGTTGATGAGGGTACTAGAAACAATAGACTGTCCCGGTACTGTTTCACATTGTATGTGATGAGGCGATAGTAGCGATCCTAGCGGTTAGCAACTATCTATGGATGCATATTCCCTACGTATTGAGCTTCATGACTGTATATAGGCTACTAGACTGTGAAACTACCTTGAACACACGCCATGCCGCCTTTTCAATTTCAGGGAGTTCCTCTTCGAACTAAGGGTCCTCCATGACTGAGCGAATTTGAGGACCAATGGAAATGCCCTCTTGTAATTTCCCTTCACTCACTTTAGGAAAATTATTCCTCAAAATTACATACCATCCTCATATCTGTCCATTGCTTTAACAAAGTTTTTCATTAAGCCTAACTTTATATGGAGTGGTGGTAATAACAATATGTGAGAATCTACAAGTGGATGAAATTTCACAATTTTTTCACCAGATATCAAACTTTGTCACAAAGGCCACTCCTTCACCCTATTATGGTCCGCTCGCAAAAACAGCAAAACATGTTCGAAGAATTAACACACTCATGCGACATTGCGCTTTGAACTGTCACTCTTGTTAGTGCGATGTTATGCACACAAACTTATTATAATGCAATTCCAACTTTGAATACACTTTCATTCACACCTAATTTATAGTACATTATGCAACGAGCCTATAATGGTAGTAATTAAGACGCGAGTATGTTTATGAAACGAGAGAAAGCGAGTTTCATAATTTTCATACGAGCGTCTTAATTACCATTATAGTCAAGTTTCATACAACTTTTTATGCTCGACCATATTTCTAACTTGAAATTATTCATAAGTATTCATGTTATTCTTATCTCACTGAGGAGCGGAACTGACATTGTGCAATACCTTGTAAATTGTGAGATGTGCGCAGACGCGAAAGTATTGATTTTTTCCCGAGAAACAAATGTCTCGCGCTAGTTGTCTTTCGATTGCATATCCGAGAATAATCGATACTTGTGCTTTCATATTGCTACAATGGTATTTTCTGATTGGTGGAACACCTGAACTTTAATGAATAGGTGTACTTTAATGAGGTCCATTAAAGGGCTGCTACCAGGTGTATAATGACTACATTTCGGCATTGTCGAGCGTAAAAACTGTTAACTTACGCATTCTATTAGATATCGCAAAACTGTTCCGCACAACACAAAGATGAGTATTATAATGACTGAGTTCTCATAAAGACTTGGGCCTATTAGCAGTAGAGGATCAATAACAACCTTTATCATACAAGATAAACTAGAAACCCATCTTAAACATAAACATTCCCAAAAATGTTTATCTACGTTTATAATGCAGCATCCGAATCAACCCTCTCTCTGGACCTGACTTCTTCTGCACAGCGTTTATTGAAGAGAGATATTACGTTGTATTACAAAAGTCTTACGTCATACGGGAAAAAGAAAGAATTTCATGTTGTTCAGTGAAAACTAGCGTCATTATAATTCGTGGATATCGAGATGAAGTTTTGGCTATATGACGACGATAATTCGAAATAGATTACCTGAAATTCGCTTTACAAACGAAAAAAAAGTCGGAGAGATCCCAACCAGGGATTCGAAGCTAGAGCCTCAGGGAAAATTTTCTGCCAGCTAATCCCTAGACCAACTGTTCCCAGCCTGGATTCTGCAACTCCTGCGGGAGAAATTTCCCGCACACCAGCGACGCTGATATAACCTCGGCAGTTGTGAGCGTCGTTAAATAAAACATAATTTAAAATTCAAGAAATCGAGAAGGACACTGTAAATTCTTCTTCCCACGACCAAGTCTTGTTAGTAGTAAAACTAATGTATCTTTCTGACGTAATGGATACAAGGCCATTTCCTGCGAACTGAAATGAGTCCGTGCCAGCCACGAAGTATATTAAAAAGCAAGAGGTGCGAAAATCATGCTTTTAATCTTCTCTTCCCTAGTTAAAATACTTCAAAGACTCAGATATTCAATAGCTTACTAACGCTGAAACTAAGACTTAAGTTATAAATGTAAATTTTAAAAATAATATCCTAGCAATTTATTCGCCTTCGCGAGTCAAGGTGTGATGAATAGTTCATAGATAGAAGTCAGACCGTTCCTAGAAATAGGAGAGGGAGAGAGGAGGCTGCCCTCTTTGCACGCCAAAAGATCCGTTGAATCATGAAGGAAAACGCTCAGGAATTTCTGTTTCAGTAACTATGAATTTTTGTTCACTTTCGTGACGGCATATTAATTAAAATCTGTGTGACATTTCTTTGAAGTTTCCTTTATAAATTTCAAAGGTATGTTGCTAAATTTGCGTTTCTCACTTAATGATTTTTAAACTGTATACTCCGTTGAGTATCTATATAACTGTATTTTTCTGTAAAAGTAAAGCCATGGCGCTACACCCCATGAAGGGCCAAGACCGATCAGCCGGCTGCTGGCCTCACGTCCACATGCCGAAGCAGAGGTGGGCGATCATCCAACTAGAATGGAGGGTATCGTGTGTAGCGATACTTAAAACCAGAAAGGTATTTTCAACATTACTGAAGTAGCAGTTTGTAAAATACAGTGTTCTGAAAAAAAAAAAAAGAAGAAGTTCCAATATATAGAAAGGCGGTCGTACTCATCAAAAGAAGAAATAATAGTAATATACGTTACAAGAGCGGTATGTTGACGTTTTCATGGTCGAGGAAAAGATTGAAAAAGCGAAACGTAGTTGAGCTTTTTTAATTTCCGAGAACATGAAAACAAACATGCCGCTCGTGTATCGTACATTATTTTGTGCGAAGATCGTTTATTACATACCTGAAAGACGAATTTCTAATTAATTGCAATGAAATCTCCATGTTGGTTTCTGTTTAATGACGGCAACTTCGGAAAACCAAAATATCTTTCTTCAACATTGTTGCTATAAAATGTTTTCTGTGTTTACTATAGTCCAGCAGGCCGTGATATACGTCTATCTTTTTTTTCCCCCAGTCTATAAATGCGAACTTAATACAAACGGTAAGGTTATGTAATGATTTATTTTTCATTTTAATATTTAACAATATTATTTATATAACATATTGCAGTAATAACATCGGCATCTGGAATCTTGTTGATTTTTTCACGGCTTCCTTAATGTTACTTGTATCAGGAATGCAATAAGTTTCGTGGAATAGTATACTTTACTTAATTTTTGAAAATATTTGAAAACAATAATTAACATTGCAATTTAGGTGAAATTGCAGTGGTAAGTTTCCAATTTATAATTATTACTATGTTAAACGTCTCTAAAAATAATATGTTAAAAGCCTAAAGCAGTAAAATGAATGTCGCGCTTAAGCGGTAAGAAGAGGGAAATTGTTATGTGTGTTACGTTGGGAATACTGAATGTGGTATTTCACACTTACCGCGTATTGGTTCTGTGCGGAAAACAAGCAAATACGCACGATCTCGCACAAAAGTTCTTTAAACATGGATCCTAAAATTAATATTTTCTGAGAAATGAGCATATCTTTCACTGTGAGCTCTTGGGCAAGGAACAAATGAGGAAACGGAATACAGCAGTTTGTCACTGCATATTACACGACATACCTTTGTTTGTGTATGTATCAAGAGGACGCTTTAGCATACGACAATACGACAGAGTTCGTAATCGTACTATTAAACGTAAACTCATTCCACACTGTAGTAATTGAAGATCTAACATTCTAAATGTGTGTGTCGGCCTCGGTACTGTAGTTGGTATAGTGCTGACCTTCTGCGCTGGAGATTGCGGGTTCGATCCCGGCCCAGTTCGATGGCATTTAAGTGTGTTTAAATGGTACAGGCTCATGTCAGTAGATTTACTGACATGTAAAAGAATTCTGCGGGACAAAATTCCGGGACACCGGCGACGCTGTTGTAACCTCTGCAGTTGCGAGCGTCGTTAAATAAATCATAATTTAGAATTTTTCTAAATGTGCAAAGTGCCAAAAACAGCTTCCTGAGATATTGATGAAAAACACATTGCACAATTTTAAACAACAACTTTTTCAACATTTTCCGAAAGAAACTAAAAAAAAAAAAATAGGGCTATGACAGTAACAGATGAATACTGATGCATTTCGGACGCTGCCGTTCAACTGGCTGCCATTCCAAAGAATATTAAGTAAAGACTCATTGAAATATGTATCTACTGATGAAATGTTGAATGTATAATACATATATACCATGTACGAGCTTCGAAGAAAAGCTCTTCAATTTTGTTCATGGCCTTTGCAATCTAGTATTTACGAAAAATAAGTTCCACGTCTACGACTGCAATAAAAGAAAAAGCGACAAATCTTCTTCAAATTGAAAATATCAGTATGTGTGTGTATCGAATACATAGTTCCGATGTTACAATCTACTTTTTGAAAAGCAGGCTCATTTATCGCATTATTGTTTATTTTACAACTTCTGAAATATTATTTAATTTCTATATTCAACGTTGTTTATATTTCTAAGTAGAGACAGCTGATGGACGAACGTGACGACCGAGCAGAACCCAGTCAGGAATCTGCTGAGCCAAGTGGAACAGTAGACCGAGTAGGAAATCGCAGTAACATATGGTCTAGCCTACGTGAGTCTGCGATAAGAAGAAGACAAGAAGCTGAATCAAGAGAGTTCTACGGGAGATCAAGAGAAGGTGCGGTTAGCGTTCAGAGAAGACGTCAGGATGCGAAATTGTGATGGGTGAAGAGATAGTTATTTCCTCACCACAAGGCAGTATTTTATCTTTGACGGGTACATTTAAGGCCCAAAAAAGTTACTATCTTAGAAGTTGGTGCATGTGCGGTAAGAAATAAATAGAAGGTCTGAATGGAATTAGAACAGGAAGTTTTGTGATTTAATGTCGTAAATCGTGTTTTAGTGTGATGAAAATGTGTTTAGGGTATCATAGATATAGAGATCAGTTAGGAAGTTATAAAATTGAAAAAAAAAAAAAAAAATGTTGGGAAATTAAAAAGTGGCTAGTTAATAAATATACTGGGTGTTCATTTCAAAGTGTGTCATGACGTCACTGTTGTTGGGTCACCGATTTGAAGCGAGTTTCAGCTTATATGTTAGACAAGTTGCCTATTATTTAAGGCGTTCTTCGATCTGAACTTGAGAACGTGTACGGTATAACTTGAACGTCGTAGCAACAGATGGCGGTCTGTAGGGTCTGTGTGCTACCATAACCTCTTTCGAACTGTGTTTTGCGCCGGCAAGTCGTACGCAGGGTATTTGTTATCATCGGTTGCGTACGGTAACATTCCACAACACAAATCAAATGCTCCGTGTCCATGTTGACCGTCGAAGTTAATGTCAACAAATACGTAAGTAATCGTCTTAACCCTCTCCCCATATCCCGACAGTACGTATTTCCAAACAGTTCACATTCCTGCCACTACCGGCGTTACCGTACGTATCGGCACGTACTCTTCAGAATGAACGCCGTACTTGCTAGCCAACTTCTCTGCCTCTTAGATTATACACCTGAGCTGCGGAAGTGTAGGAAGATTGAATTCTCTAGGCTCATCAGCTAGCCACATGACGGCATACAGCGAGCCAAGACACATTTTGAACTGAACACCCAGTAGTTACCGATTGAAGTTTATTGTAAAGAAGTAAATCTTAGAAAGTGATGTAGTGAAGTTTATGAAAGATGATCTTAGTGAAAGTATTTCCAATTTTGTATAGTTTTTCTGAGTATTGATTGTGGTTAAGAAATGAATGATCAAACTAAATTGCACTAGTTACTCATGTCAGGATTTAATAAGATTATTAAAATGGCGTGTATTAGGTAGAAAGAAGATCCCAATGAGTATAACCGTGTGAACCGAGTTAGATATAATGTAGGAAAACGGAATTATATATAAATTTAGTTAGCAGGATTAGAATGCTGTAAGGAACGTAAATATGGAATGAACAGATGGTGGACATTTAAGATCAATAAGAAGAAATTGACTGTTTGGAGTTAAGTTAATAGCGAGAGTAGAAGAGTTATTTGTTTAACAGGCTGTCGGGATTGCATGCTAATTGTTGGTACAGGTACTCACCTTAATATTCGGTCAGGCTTTAAATTTCATTATTTTCGAACTTGAGTCAGTTAGTAAGTGCAAAAAAACATAAAGTATTACTAATTAATTGAAGCACACGATAGAAGAATATTGAGCAAACATTTATTGATTCAGAATTAATATATACCATAT
The DNA here is from genome assembly GCF_040183065.1 of Periplaneta americana. Classification (NCBI taxonomy): domain Eukaryota; kingdom Metazoa; phylum Arthropoda; class Insecta; order Blattodea; family Blattidae; genus Periplaneta; species Periplaneta americana. The sequence goes on from NC_091120.1 coordinate 77,708,217, forward strand.
AATTTGTCCATTTGAGTATAAAAAGCAAAAAATTGTATAGGCTACACTTTAATATGCGGTCAGTGTGACACGGTCCCCTTTTCACTGTGTTTACTATGTCGTCTGCAAGCACTGCACGGTGAAGGGTGGGAGTGGTAAGCTTCAGTTGTCTTCTTGCTGTTAACACTGGCAGACCTGTAGTCCGATTTGGCAAGATCATTGTAATAATGGGGGCGCAAAGGTAAGAATACTAGTTTTGAAAAACGACAGCTTGTTATTTTCCACCATGCGAAGGGACGTACACATAGAGAGATCGCCGAAATGTTGAATATGAGAAAGAGTACAATCGGGGACATAATCAGAAGATATGAGAATGAAGACAGGATTGAATATGTGCCGCAGAGAAGGCAACCAAGGAAGTTAACAGACAGAGATGTACGTTCGATCATCAGGAAAGTTAATAAGATCCCTCGAATAAGTGCTCCACAACTAGCAAAAAATCTTCAACAGTTAGAAACACCGTGAAACAATTAGAAAAATGTTAAGGAAGAGTGGTTACCATGGAAGAGTGGCTAGGATAAAACCTCTGGTATCTGAAGTTAACAGAAAGAAAAGACTTGAGTTTGCAAAAAACAATATTGACAAGGATGAAGTATGGTGGAATGACGTCATTTTCGTAGACGAAAGTCCATTTAGCGTTTTTGGTCAGGCTGGTCGTGTGATGGTGTGGCGTAAGGTGAAAGAAGACATGAAAATTGATAACTTGCAACCAACTGTGAAGCATGGTGGTGGAAAGGTTATGGTTTGGGGCTGCATGTCAGCTGCTGGTGTAGGGGAGCTCGTCTTCATTGACGGTAACACGAACAAGGAAAAGTATCTTCAAATCCTGAAATAAAATTTACACAAGAGTGCTGAAAAGTTGGGAATACGTAATACTTTTAAATTTTACGAAGACAACGACCCCAAACATAAGTCGTATATTGTGCGCAATTGGTTACTGTATAACTGTCCAAAAGTTATCGATAAGCCTCCCCAATCTCCCGACTGCAACCCTATAGAAAATCTATGGAATGAGCTGAACAGAAGACTGAGAAAAGTGTCAGTTTCTTCAAAAGAAGAGTTGAAGAGACGACTGAAAAAGGAATGGGGCCGTATTGATGGAACATACAAAAGCAGGATCGTAGCCAGTATGCCCAGACGGTTGCAGCATGTTATCCAGCAGAACGGGTACTCAACAAGGTATTAATTTCCTATTACAGTTGTTATGAAGAAGTATATTTTTTATTTTCTAACTTTTGACCCAATATTAAGTTGACTGTGATATTTTTGTTTATGTTGATAAAATAATAAATAATTTGATTTTTGTAATATTAAAATCAATTTGAAAAAATGGATTGTATTCTTTACTTTGTATGTAGTACAAATATTTTTGTTTTATACGCAATAATATATTTATTTCGCTTCAAATTGTTTATTATAGTTTTGAAATATTCAATTTAAAGCCTGACCGAATAATAAGTTGAGCACCTGTATATATAATAGAAAGTTATGGTGAAACCCGCATACATAAGTTGTGGTACACTATAACTAATATAAATGTTGATGAAAAAAATAAATATCTATCTATATTTCTAAGTAGGCTGCAACATAAATGTATGTTAATAAAGCGTTTGTTTTATATTGTAACTCGCGACCCCACTCAGCTCTTTACACGACCGCCATGCCAGAGGACGCGATCCTCACTTGGGAACCAATGAGCCACTAGGTTCGACAGATATCATGTCATCATCTAGGGCTCTGAAACGCCTGTTTCCATTTCAGGACTAGAAGAATTGTATTTTAAGTTTATAATAATTATGATATAAATTAGTTAATGTTATAAATGTGAATCATCGATTTCTTCGGTATATCTTAGTCTATTTAAGAATATTTTCTCTCTTTCGTTTCTTCAGACACTGCAGTCATAGCAGTTTTTAGGTTCCTACCCTAAAATTCCAATTGCAATATGAAGGTGAACATTCCGTATGTCTTTAGGTACTCTATGCTTCATTTTAAATGCATACATAGTCTGCCATGGAACCAGGAAAGCGTATTTGTGCGGCTTCTGTAATTTTATTATGAATTCATACCAAATACTCGAAACCATAGATGAAAGTTCGTGCCAACATATTTTCTGTTTTTATTGCTGCAATGCAATGGAACTCTGAAGTAAAATATTCACAACATAGTATGAAGGAGGTGTCGTTTATATCACACATCTAAAATTGGTAGACTTTCTATATAAATATTCACCCTACATAACTCTGCGGACTCATTTTATTGAGAGAAAATTAATATAGTGCCAAATTTGAGACCTGCGTGGGGAATACTGCTCATTAAACGAACGCTATGTCGTTACTTTGTAAAATTCTGTCACCATTGGGCATCTTAAATTTTAATCTTCGACCGCGTAAACATCCAACGAGCAAGGACTGCAACTGTGTGGTCGGCGTTCTGTAAAGAATGTGGACATTATTTCAAACGTGAGTTTGCGTCATCGCGTGGGGTTCATTGAGCACAAGCCAGGAAATTTCTTCCTGTCTCCACAATTGAAGAGAAAATTATAACACCTCATTACATTCCTGCGGTGGTGAGTGGCCAGATCCCTTGCCTATCACTCAGGCTGCCCAGGTTCGAGTCTCTCTCAGGTCTGGAATTTTACATTGACTATTACACTTTTACTGTATCATTTTACTTTTGACCCATAAAACGGTACGAAAGGACGTCTGTCAATCAATCATGGCTGCTTATTGCTCAGTTTTATCACTTCCCTAGTATTTGTTTAATTTTGTCACTTCCGTAGCATTTGTTTGCTTTTATCAATGCCCTAGCATTTGTTTCTTGCCAACATTTCAAACTGCAAATTCTTTACGGTACTATAAAACATTGTTTGCGATCGTCATTTGTTTCCCGCATAGATAGTCGACTGAAAATGGCGGCTCCGTTCAAACGTTTTGGTGAAGGTAACATTAGTGAAATAAGAAATTTAGTAATTCATTTAATATCTATTTTATTTATTTCTTCTAATCTTTATATACTTTCTTCTGTTTTTATCACCTCTCTACCAATTGTTTCTTTGTTTTCCAACATTTCAAACTGCAAATTCTTTACGATAATACTATAAAACATGCTTTGCAATCGTCATTTGTTTACAGCATAGACAGTCACCTGAAAATGGTGGCTCCGTTCAGACGTTTTAGTGAAGCTAACATTAGTGAAATAGAATTTTAGTAAGTCAATTAATACTTTATTGTATTAGAGTACTTTATTTCTTCTAGTATTTATATACTTTCTTCCAATCGTGTAATATTCAATTAAATCCCACTCGAATTTGATTTTCTCTAGATGAATAGATTGGATGATTACCTGGTTGGATATTTTGAGGATTTTCCCAGACGTAAGGAAAATGTCAGGTAATCTATGGCGAATCCTCAACCTTGTATCGCCAAATACTATTTCGCTATCACCAATCCCGTCGACGCTAAATAACCTAGTAGGTAGTTGATACAGAGTCATTAAATAACCAACTAAAGAAGAAAATATATGATTAATTAATCCAATTTGACATTGGCAGTAGAGAATAATTAATCTCACCTCAATATTGTTTCCTGTATTAACAATAATAAATCAAAACAATTACAAACACAAGAAAATATAGGCTACTACAGTATTTAAATGTAATCTTTGTAAGTAACTCTTGATTATATACTTTCAAATTACACTTTGGATCTGACACAATACGATATTCAACAATCAATATGAAGTCGAACATTGCTAGAGTTTATATCACTACGAGAATCGATTGCTGCATTGATTATGTTATGTGCAGCACCTTTGTAATGATGTTGCTGCAGCGAAGCGATGAAGAGCGATGCTTGCGGACATTTTCCAACGTTACCGATCGAGATGAAGAGTCTGTCAATGTGTAACTGTCTAGAATCGATTTTTTCCTCCAAAAAAGTATGTTTTCGCTAGTAAGATAACACTTTCATATTATGTAATTCGGTAAGGAATAACATTTATTCTTTATTCAGTAATTTCATAAGTTTCGAAATTAGACATTTTTTGCATATTCAAATATGGCAGAAAAAATCACATCATTCACCTTTACAATTATAGAAAAGTAACATTTAACTCGTAATATTGAAATTCACGTATATCGCTAATGCAAAATGTTCAAGTCTCTAGCTATTATTCCGAAATTTTTATTTCAAATAAATACGGTACTTGGAGCAACAGTAACAAATATAAATGACACTCGAGAGATAATTAAACGCAGAATAAATATGGGAAATGCCTGCTATTATCCGGTTGAGAAGCTTTTGTCATCTAGTTTGCTTAAAAAAGAACAGAAAGTTAGATTTAAAACATTATTACAAAAACAACCTTTGTCAAAATTCTTATTTTTCAGGAAAAAAATAAAAATAAATAGAACAACACATGTCAGCTGTTTCCGTATAATTGGTGTTTATCCTTGTGGCTATTGCACCTGACATGGATCATTTTTGGAGTCTATAAACATTTGAAACAGTAGAAAATGTGTTCTTAACTCAATTTCATTAAAAATGACTAGGGCTGTTTTTGTAATATCTTCAATATTTATAAAACAGTTATATTACCCGTTGTTCTGTATGGCTGTGAAACTTGGACTCTCACTTTGAGAGAAGAAGATAGGTTAAGGATGTTCGAGAATAAGGTGCTTAGGAAAAAATTTGGGTTTAAGAGGGATGAAGTTACAGGAGAAAGGAGGAAGTTACACAACGCAGAACTGCACGCATTGCATTCATCACCTGACATAATTAGGAACATTAAATCCAAACGTTAGAGATGGGCAGGACATGTAACATGTATGAATGAATTCAGAAATACATACAGTGTGTTAGTTGGGAGACCTGAGGGGAAAGACCTTTGGGGAGCCCGAAACGTAGAAGGGGGGATAATAAAATGGAGTTCAGTGAGGTGGAATAGGATGGTAAAGACTGGATTAATCTTGTTCAGGAAAGGGACCGATAGCGGGCTTATGAGAGGGCGGCAATGAACCTCCAGATTCCTTAAAAACCACTTGTAATTAAGTAAGGCTTATGTGTCATGAAAATGGTTTGGAGAAATGTTTTAAATTCAGAATTGCAATGTAAATATTAAACATTTGTGAAAACATACGTGCCGTGCAGACTTATCATGTTAACCGTTGCACCCGAGGCTTTCTTTTTCAAATTCAACTTTGTGCGATGAAAATTAAAATGCGATAAATTCTTATCATGTCTTCCTCCGGGTGGGAGGTAAAGCTGTGCCATATATCCTACGTAACGGCACGCATACTAAGCCTTTCTGAAAAGAAAGCTTCAACGAAAATTCATTGCTCATTTCTCGCCCACATTCAGTTTCGACACTGAATAAACTTTGAAGTTGAAAGAGTCTTTAAATGAAGTACTGCTGTTGCAACAACTTAGGTAATTTATCTCTACAAAGAAGCATACCATCAAAGGCTAAAAGGTCGGAACGTTTGTCCCCTTCAGACTGCAGAAGACACCCGAAGTCTCTCTGACAGGATTATATTGTAACAATGGACCATAGCATAACGGGAATTACGATGGAGACTAAAGTTCATCAATATTCAAGAAGCTTCTATCGAAAGTTGAAAAGTACTTCTCTTAGATCAGAAGATGTGTATTGTTTGATCCATCTCTATGTTACCGACACAAATGTAACTTCATTGTGAACAAGAATTCCAAAGAAGATATAAAAACGAAGAATGGAAAATGAAAGCATTAAGGAGAAAGAGAGCAAGGCATGGAAAAGAAAGAAGAATAAGAAAGAATAACGAAAGAAGAAATGTAAGAAAGAGAAACAAAGAGATAGAAATAAAAGCGAATTAAAGAATATAAATAAGAAATAGAATATCAGAACGGAAAAAGAACGGATAGTGTGTGTGTGTGTGTGTGTGTGTGTGTGTGTGTGTGTGTGTCCCATGTCCACCCATTTCACTTGCGTGATTCGAGTTCCGCATGCTGCGGATAGATGGCAGAACTGTGACCCATTTTCTAGTTGTACACCACTTCGGCGTGTCACGCTGTACATGATGTATATCTGTGTGAAGAGTTATGTCATGTACTAGGGTGAGTGTATGTGTAAGTGTTCGTGTAAGTGTAGTGTCGGGAATGAGAGATGATGATGAAGATGGGGAAGGGAGAAGGGAAACCCGGTGCCGGCACGTAGCCTACTCCTGTCGAATGGCACCAACGCCAGTCTTAACGTCCCCATCCGACGGACGTATCACTATTAACAGTGACATATATCTTCACTTCATGTGCACTGCGGAGAGATTTGTGATTTAACCCAGGCATATTGGTTCACAATCTAGTGATTGGAAGTTGTGCACCGCCATCTCTCCTAGTCCCGAGGTAGAGATTTTATAGTCTTGAGGCAGACACACTACCACAGAACTAACTCGGCGGACTAGAGTGAAAGAATGCATTGGATGAGCGAATGTACAAGTGTATGGGGATGGGTGGATAAAAGCATATGATTGAATTAATAACTTTAATTTATTAACCTACGTGAAAAGAAATAGCGCAAAGATGTAGGAATGGATTAATGTGGATACATAGGCTACATGGAGTGACTAACAAACTCTATTTTGACAGGCAAATGAATGCATTTATGCTTGAATGAATGTATGGCTTTTTGGATGAATTTATCTTCAAATAAATGGCATTGTAAATATAAAAAATTAAGAAAAGAAACTATGAAAAAATTAAGGGAAGAATTGAATTAAGAATAGAAGAAAGCAGGAGAAAAGGAAAACAGAAAGACCAAGTATGGCAAACAAACGAGGAATAATTTGAGGGTTTTTTTTTTTTGGAAAAACAACCATCGTCCAAAAACATAAATTTTCAGGAGAAAGAAAAAACAGTCTGGCATGGGTGTTGTTAACACTTATATAGTGGCAATTTTTGCAAGCTGCTCAGCTAGTTTCAAATATTAAGACTGAGAACATTCTATAACCCAGACAGAAGGATGCTGAAGAATGTTTCAGGGGACTTGTCTTCTTATATGAAGGTTCAGAGCCATAGTGGGCCAAGCGCCATTTATTAAAAACGGAGAAAGCAAGGGTTAAAGTAAAGTGAATACCATAGTTTAATGAAGGTTGACATATCATTTAGTTTTAATGTGTATACTTTATATTACTTACTACATGTTTACATTGAATTATGGTAATAACTTCATTTTAACCCCTGTTTTCTACGGTTTTAGTAAATGGCGCTTGGCCCACTATGGTTCTGAACCCTTCATATTTTCTTTTCTTATTCTCGTAAGAAATAATGAAAGTCGTTCCATTGTCTACTAGCAAGGTATCCTTGGTAACAACAATCAACAGTACTTGAAGAGGTGAATCAGGGGACCAGAAATAGATGCTCTCAACTCGAAACTCATCCCTTTGTGTTCAGAGACGTAGAAAAGAAGAAGAGAACTTGAGAGGACTAAAAATACAGCGTATTTGGAACCTCTACACGCTGCGAAAATCAATATCAAATTCCCTTCAAAATACCAAGACTGTCTAATGTTTTACTTCTTTGTTCATTAACGAGGAAAAGAAGAAGGACGAGCTTTCATATCAACGTCTACTTCTTTTATGTTTATCGGCTCCATTTCCTTTGAAAGTGAAAAGAAGAGTCTCGTCTGATATTAATGCCTACCGTACATGCTGTATGTTTGAATCATCGTGCGTTTTATGACTTCAGATCAATAAAGGGATAGAGAAAGAATTATTACAGGCATGCCAGTTAGATGTGAAGAAAAATAAATTCTAGAAGAAATAGAGAAGTGTTATAAAAACTAGAAGAAATAGAATTCCGAACAAAATTCATAAGTTATTAGAAACCTGTAGGGAAATCAGAGTAAATCGCCAAGGTAAATTTTGGCTGAACAGACTTCAATTTCCAAGTTAAGGCCTATAAAGCATTATTTCCTAACTTTCAAAATAATTGAAGAAAACATATAGGATAACTATAAAATCACTATTTAATAATTAATTATAGTAATATTATTAATTGTAATAAATAATAATAAACTGCTTATAAATTAAAATATGAGGATTTCAAATTGAAGTATTTCCCATTTAATTTTCTAACTCGCGGATATCTTTCTAAATCGTGTAGAAGAAGAAATATCCTGCCTACCTGAAAATGGGTCGACGAAGAGTGGGAACATTTTAGCTCACAATGCTGACATAAATAGAGCATCACTGTGGACCCAACGATACGTTCTGAAGTGAGATGTCATCAGTTAACCGAGGTCCACCATTAGAAGAAGTTGATCTATGAACCTACAGCTAACTATTTCAAACTGAAGTAGCCCTTAATGCAAGGGACTATCCCAGCTTTTTCTTTTTTAAGAATGGACAGTAATTTGCTCTGCGTACATCTCTGAGGGATGATACTGGGATTACTGTATTAAAAAGTCCTGTCAAATCTTAATTAATCACGTGGTGCCTCATTGATAAATTGTAATTTTTCATATCCTTATTTTAATTCATTCCTTATATTTACATATGTATATTTTGTTGAGAGTATACTGAGTCAGTAAGGGCAGTATGTAAATAAATAATTGTACTTTTTTACTTAGTTATTTAACGACGCTGTATCAACTAAGGTTATTTATCGTCGATGGAATTGGTGATAGCGAGATAGTATTTGGCGAGATAAGGCCGAGGTTTCGCCATAGATTACCTGACATTTGCCTTACGGTTGTGGAAAACCTCGGAAAAAACCCAACCACATAGTCAGCCCAAGCGGGAATCGAACCCGCGCCCGAATGCAACTTCGGATCGGCAGGCAAGCGCCTTAGCCAACAGAGCTACGCCGGTGGCCTAAATAATTGTGAAGTTTCAGAAAAAAGAAATGGACTACCTAATTTGATTAAGTTGCAGGTACAATGCAGTGCGCATATGCAGTAAACAAGAGCGCCTGCTTATATGCTAACTCTTCCCATTACATTTTTTCTGGTACTGTACGTCAGAATACGTTTTTTTCTCTTTGAAGAAGTAATAACGTATGCTATGTTCGGTCCACTAACACTTCTTACGATGAGTAAACATTTGTACGAATGTTGTAATGCCTTGGGTACTAATAACAAACGGCAACATACTGTTTAAAAAGCATTTTTAATTGCTTGGACTAAAAGATATATTTTTAGTTAAGTAGTGGATGAAGTGCAATATTGAATGAAAAATGTTCGTGGGCATAAAGTTGTGGACGAAGTGTAGTACTGAACGAAAAATGATTGTGGACGAAAAATTCTTGGACGTAAGGTTGTGGACGAAGTGTACTACTGGACGAAAAATGATTGTGGACGAAAATTTCTTGGGTATACGGTTATGGACGAAGTGCAGTACTGGACGAAAAATGTATATGGATGAAAAGTTCTTGGGGATAAGGTTGTGGACGAAGTGTAGTACTGACGTAAGGTTGTGGAAGAAGTGTAGTACTGGACGAAAAATGAGTATGGATGAAAAGTTCTTGGGCATAAGGTTGTGGACGAAGTGTAGTACTGACATAAGTTTGTGGAAGAAGTGTAGTACTGGACGAAAAATGAGTATGGATGAAACGTTCTTGGGCATAAGGTTGTGGACGAAGTGTAGTAATGGACGAAAAATGAGTATGGGTGAAAAGTTCTTAGGCATAAGGTTGTGGACGAAGTATAGTAGGTCTACTGGACGAAAATTAGTGTTGTACTGGACGGAAAATGAGTATGGATGAAAAGTTCTTGGGCATAAGGTTGTGGACGAAGTGTAGTACTGCATGAAAAATGAGTATGGATGAAATGTTCTTGGGCATAAGGTTGAGGACGAAGTGTTCTACTGGACGAAAAATGAGTATGGGTGAAAAGTTCTTGGACATAAGGTTGTGGACGAAGTATAGTACCGGACGAAAAATGAGTATGGATGAAAAGTTCTTGGGCATAAGTTTGTGGACGAAGTGTTGTACTGGACGAAAAATGAGTATGGGTGAAAAGTTCTTTGGCATAAGGTTTTGGACGAAGTATAGTACCGGACAAAAATGAGTATGGATGAAAAGTTCTTGGGCATAAGGTTGTGGACGAAGTGTAGTACTGGACGAAAAATGAGTATGGATGAAAAGTTCTTGGGCATAAGGTTGTGGACGAAGTGTAGTACTGGACGAAAAATGAGTATGGATGAAAAGTTCTTGGGCATAAGTTTGTGGACGAAGTGTAGTACTGACATAAGGTTGTGGACGAAGTGTAGTACTGGACGAAAAATGAGTATGGATGAAAAGTTCTTGGGCATAAGGTTGTGGACGAAGTGTTGTAATGGACGAAAAATGAGTATGGATGAAAAGTTCTTGGGCATAAGGTTGTGAACGAAGTGTAGTACTGGACGAAAAATGAGTATGGATGAAAAGTTCTTGGCCATAAGTTTGTGGACGAAGTGTAGTACTGACATAAGGTTCTGGACGAAGTGTAGTACTAGACGAAAAATGAGTATGGATGAAACGTTCTTGGGAATAAGGTTGTGGATGAAGTGTAGTACTGACATAAGGTTGTGGACGAAGTGTAATACTGACATAAGGTTGTGGACGAAGTGTAGTACTGGACGAAAAATGAGTATGGATGAAAAGTTCTTGGGCATAAGGTTCTGGACGAAGTGTTGTAATGGACGAAAAATGAGTATGGATGAAAAGTTCTTGGGCATAAGGTAGTGAACGAAGTGTAGTACTGGACGAAAAATGAGTATGGATGAAAAGTTCTTGGGAATAAGGTTGTGGACGAAGTGTAGTACTGACATAAGGTTGTGGACGAAGTGTAGTACTAGACGAAAAATGAGTATGGATGAAAAGTTCTTGGGAATAAGGTTGTGGACGAAGTGTAGTACTGACATAAGGTTGTGGACGAAGTGTTGTCCGTGACGAAAAATGAGTATGGATGAAAAGTTCTTGGGCATAAGGTTGTGGACGAAGTATAATACCGGACAAAAACTGAGTATGGATGAAAAGTTCTTGGGCATAAGGTTGTGGACAAAGTGTAGTACTGGACGAAAAATGACTATGAATGAAAAGTTCTTGAGCATAACTTTGTGAACGAAATGTAGTATTGGACGAAAAATGAGTATGGATGAAAAGTTCTTGGGCATAAGGTTGTGGACGAAGTGTAGTATTGGGCGAAAAATGAGTATGGATGAAAAGTTATTGGATATAAGATTGTGGACGAAGTGTAGTACTGGACGAAAAATGAGTATGGATGAAAAGTTCTTGGGCATAAGTTTGTGTACGAAGTGTAGTACTGGACGAAAAATGAGTATGGATGAAAAGTTCTTGGACATAAGGTTGTGGACGAAGTGTAGTACTGCATGAAAAATGAGTATGGATGAAATGTTCTTGGGCATAAGGTTGAGGACGAAGTGTTGTACTGGACGAAAAATGAGTATGGGTGAAAAGTTCTTGGGCATGAGGTTGTGGACGAAGTATAGTACCGGACGAAAAATGAGTATGGATGAAAAGTTCTTGAGCATAAGTTTGTGGACGAAGTGTTGTACTGGACGAAAAATGAGTATGGGTGAAAAGTTCTTTGGCATAAGGTTGTGGACGAAGTATAGTACCGGACAAAAATGAGTATGGATGAAAAGTTCTTGGGCATAAGGTTGTGGACGAAGTGTAGTACTGGACGAAAAATGAGTATGGATGAAAAGTTCTTGGGCATAAGATTGTGGACGAAGTGTAGTACTGGACGAAAAATGAGAATGGATGAAAAGTTCTTGGACATAAGTTTGTGGACGAAGTGTAGTACTGACATAAGGTTGTGGACGAAGTGTAGTACTGGACGAAAAATGAGTATGGATGAAAAGTTCTTGGGCATAAGGTTGTGGACGAAGTGTTGTAATGGACGAAAAATGAGTATGGATGAAAAGTTCTTGGGCATAAGGTTGTGAACGAAGTGTAGTACTGGACGAAAAATGAGTATAGATGAAAAGTTCTTGGCCATAAGTTTGTGGACGAAGTGTAGTACTGACATAAGGTTCTGGACGAAGTGTAGTACTAGACGAAAAATGAGTATGGATGAAAAGTTCTTGGGAATAAGGTTGTGGACGAAGTGTAGTACTGACATAAGGTTGTGGACGAAGTGTAATACTGACATAAGGTTGTGGACGAAGTGTTGTACTGGACGAGAAATGAGTATGGGTGAAACGTTCTTGGGAATAAGGTTGTGGACGAAGTGTAGTACTGACATAAGGTTGTGGACGAAGTGTTATACTGACATAAGGTTGTGGACGAAGTGTAATACTGGCATAAGGTTGTGGACGAAGTGTTGTACTAGACGAAAAATGAGTATGGATGAAAAGTTCTTGGGAATAAGGTTGTGGACGAAGTGTAGTACTGACATAAGGTTGTGGACGAAGTGTAATACTGACATAAGGTTGTGGACTAAGTGTTGTACTAGACGAAAAATGAGTATGGGTGAAAAGTTCTTGGGCATAAGGTTGTGGACGAAGTATAGTACCGGACAAAAAATGAGTATGGATGAAAAGTTCTTGGGCATAAGGTTGTGGACAAAGTGTAGTACTGGACGAAAAATGAGTATGGATGAAAAGTTCTTGGGCATAAGTTTGTGAACGAAATGTAGTACTGGACGAAAAATGAGTATGGATGAAAAGTTCTTGGGCATAAGTTTGTGAACGAAATGTAGTACTGGACGAAAAATGAGTATGGATGAAAAGTTCTTGGATATAAGATTGTGGACGAAGTGTAGTACTGGACGAAAAATGAGTATGGATGAAAAGTTCTTGGCCATATGGTTGTGGACGAAGTGTAGTACTGGACGAAAAATGAGTATGGATGAAAAGTTCTTGGATATAAGATTGTGGACGAAGTGTAGTACTGGACGAAAAATAACCGTGGACGTAAAGTAGTGGACGAACTAGCATTGGACGCAAAAGTATCATGGATGAAATGTCCGTGGACGTAAGTTAGTGGACGAAACGTCCTGGAAGCTCTTAAACGTGCAAAATCAGCATACCAGGTTATGACTAATTGTGCTATCAATTGATCTGAATTCGTATAACAGAATATAATACTTTTAAAGTGAAAAACCCATATTTTATTTAGAAGGAAAGAAAACGTGTAATGTTTTGAAATGAAAGGTTTTTCCATAAACTCTCTTTTTACTGATGTCATAGAAACAAGACTGTCATTTCCTTATGTAATCTACGGATTAGTATAGCTAGGCCTATATTGCAGTAAAATTATCACTACAAGTAAATTATTGTTCCTGTTCTGAGATGGTATTTATTAGAAGTGTTTATTCTCTTGCTTGGATGAAAAGTTCTTGGATATAAGATTGTGGACGAAGTGTAGTACTGGACGAAAAATAACCGTGGACGTAAAGTAGTGGACGAACTAGCATTGGACGCATTTATCTTATACCAATTCTTACAGGTACCGTATTAAACAAGTAGAAAATAACACTGTTCTATAGGTAAAAGGCGAATTTAATTGTATATGAAAATATTGGGTATACTTATGGGTTATATTATGTATTTACTTGAATGTAAAATAAAATACACTACAGTGTTAGAGATAGTAGGCCAACATACAGTAGGGTAAAGGTTGATAATACTGTGATACGAGTAATATTGTGATAGTTATTTTTGAGAATATATTACAATTTCACTGAGCGAGCGAAGGGCCAGTTTTGTATAGCAACTTATCAACGAACATACCCTTAATACGTTGACGCAAAGAACCGGTCTTCCTCTCGTTCAGTAAAATTGTAATAAATTCCCAAAAAGAACTATCACAATATTACTCGTATCACAATATTATCAACTTTTGCACTATATCTGGGATAAACCCAGTGAACAACAAAAAATCTTATCTCAGAAACTACTGAATTTATTGTCTCGGTATTTACACGGTTAGAAATAGAAAATCAAAAAGCTTTTTTTGGATACACTCGCAGCGAGCTATGCGCATACGCATATATTTGCGCGATGAGAAAAACAAAAATTTCCTCCCCGTTCACGAATGTTGATTTTTGTTGCTGCATTTTTCTTTCACTGCAATTTAATAATGCATTAATATTGCAACTTAATCTTACTACCATTGCAATTTAATATCCATCTGAGATGTGGACAAGGCCCTAGTGCCTTTTGTGACTGCAAACGGATGCAAGGTAATTTTCAGACGACACGTCTTATCCGGTATGATGTCGACAGGGTGTCGGCTTTCTAGTTGATACGAAGCCCAGGAAAATCCATTCGTGTGGCTGTAAGGCAGCTGAATATGGCGAAATCCGCTGTCCACATCGCCCACCAACGCATCTACATAGCTACAAATTGTAACTTCATGCCATAAAGTCAGACGATCGCAGATTTACGTCGTCGAATCATGGAAGCGATAACACTGGTAACACTATAAATGCTCTTACGAGAGTTTTCCGCCTGGATATAATCCGCGCTACGAATGGCGCATATCTCGAGAGTACTGTTATGTAAACAAAACTGTTCGAGTTTCTCTTTCTAACGTGTACACATCAATAAAATAAATTTAGCAATTTCTGAGATATCTCTTCTTTTTTTATGAGGTTCTTCCCGGACATCTTCTATTGTATTTCATTATTTCAGTTCGAATATAGACGTGGCATGGAATCATTGGGTTTTACTTGAAAGCCCAGTCAATTTTTCAAACTTTTTTTATGGGAATACGTCTTTAAAACGAGACCGACACATGCGTCACTAGGTCGGAAACGACGATGTAAAGTTTGCAGGGTGATCCATTCTGAAACTATAAGTCCCTGACTAATAACACGATTAAAATAAATGTATTGTTCGTTCGAGTATACGACTACGATGCGAGCATGACCTTGAGTTGGCGCCGCTCATGTCCGAGGCGCGGGAAGGGCAGTTTTGGGCGTGCTCCAAAATTTGCAGGTCGTATATCTCGCGCCCCCGATGTGCTAGCGCGCTGATTTTGGTGCCAAACGAAGGATATCGTCTAGATCTGTCGATTGAAGTCAAACTATTCACGTAAAACCCACGGACGTCTTGCGAAACAGCCACATCCCGATTTTTTTTAAGTATAATCTGTTTTCTACTCGAATTTTATTGTTAATTTTTCTAGCATTACCACATACAAATCACTCGAATATAATATTATATAATTTCGTGAGAATGACGAAACAGACAGGACTACTATTCCAGGTATATTCATGAATTAATTATCTTTCGTAAAATCTGCACCGATACAAAGCCGGAGTCTGAGAGTCGTCATCTCAAGGCTTTGCGACGTCGTTACTTAAGTGAAGCTCGCTTCTTTTCTTTCCACTGAGCTGCTCTCAGCTTCCTTGTGATTAAATATCCTTGAAGTCTGGCTCCTGAACTTTCAAGAAACTGGGGAATTAAAGTCGCCATTTGCGTGTGTTCTTCGTTTTCATTTGAACAGGTGAAATTAACTATTTAATAAAAAAAATTATAGTGAGACAAAGAAATCCACAAAAATATTAATTTAATTACAGTTGAGATTAACATAATTTGTACTTGAAAGAAACGCTTCGGAACTCACTGGATGGTGTCACTTATTTCACTGAATAATTTAAATGCCCATAGATATTATTTTGGAATGTTGGAGTGTGTCTTTGAAAGAGAACGCCAACAAAGAGTTTCATTATTATTATTATTATTATTATTATTATTATTAATATTATTATTATTATTTGTCTGAGGAAGAAAAGAACAATTGTTTGTATACATCTAAGTCTGATTAGTGTAATAAGAAACGTGAGCAACGAAAGGAGAAGAAACAGGATATAAGAAATAAAAGAAGATTAAAGGAGAGACAGACTTCAGACACAACAGAGAATTTTTTCTTAAAGCAACCATTGTCCACAGTTACCTGCATTTACACATGTATTTCTGTCAGACAATTAAATTATAAATGTACTTTAGTTTTCCCAATTTTCTACAACATCTTAAGAAATTACAATGATGAATTTCATACTTGAAGTGTCTGCAATACCCATGCCAGATAGCTTTTTGTTTCTCCTCAAAATTTATGTTTTTGTACTATGGTTGTTTTTTTAACCCTTCAATTATTCTTCCTCTGCAAAATGAGATGTACTGCCTGACATAGATGTAGGCCCTACATATTAGACAGAACCTCAAAATATATAAGTAAATAATTAAACAAATAATATAATAATAATAATAATAATAATAATAATAATAACAACAACAACATGCATTGCCATTGCTGCCAATACCCACTGGTGTTATAAACACATTTTCCCGTAGTTTGTCATATCGATGGCTGAGAACCAGACTGTTCTTAGTGCAACTTTTTATAAGAAAGAAATCTGTGTTTCATTGTGTTTCAGTTCTTGTCTGCATATATGAATCGAACAAAATTATAAATATTCCTCTCCATAAGGTTGCCATGAAGCTATTCCAAATTGTTTCATGAAGCTTTGAATGTCAGGAGCTGAAAATAGCTCTCCTGAAGAAAAAAAAAAAAAATAGTAAAATGGACTTGGAACAGTCTGGTTCTGGGCATCGATATGTTCAGAGCAGAAGTGGTGTAAGTCAGAAATGGGTAATGAGAGTTAAAGTAAACATTCTGTAAAATACAGCGCCAAGTAGCAATTAATATTCAATTTATTTAAACTATTAGTAGTAAGTGGATAGCAAGAAGGACATATTAATTGCTACTTTGCGCTTATTTTACAGAATTTTTTCTTTAAACCTCATTACCCAATTTTGACTTATACCACTTTTGCTCTGAACGGCTCATATAATTCTCCGATTACGAAGATGGTATTCAGAAAAATATATTGGTTCATACTGAGGCATATTACAAATGGGCCAGTCAAAAAGTGAAATGATGACAATATAAATGTTATTCAAATTGAGTTCTTTTATTATTAGATAAAGCCTTTAAATTCATTCATATATCAAATTTTCATTTAACATATATCGCAGTTGTGTACCAGTGCATCGATATAGGCCTGTATGAATACATGAACCTGATTGACTTGGAAAATTAAATTTACCCGACCATGATATTATTTGTCAAAACGTTATACGAATAGCGTTATATTCTGTACCATTTAAAGGAAAACAGTATATATGCATTACCCGTACATAAAGCTGTGATACAACCACTTAATATAACACAAAAGTTAACAGGATTCAGCTGAAATTGAACCAGAACTCTTCAACTGACTTTGTTATTTATATGATACTTGTGGTGTAGCTCCAGGCTGAAATATCGCACTAGTTATTGAAACTGTCAGGTTTGTTGTGATGATGATAATCAACAAAATTAAGATTTTATAACTCCGGTGTGTGGGTTATAGGGCACAAGAAGCTTTGAAACAAGTTGAGAGCTCCGTTGTACATAAAGTATTAAAGTAATGGGCGTTTGGAGGGCAGTTGCGCGTCTTGCAAGCTTGATTCCGTCTCGAGAGCGTGGCTCAAGAAAAATAAAGTATTACAACGCACGAAGTAAGAAACTTTTGCTAAATAAAAAGCCACGGAAAGAAACTAAAGGTTATGGATCTTGTAAGAAGGTTATGGCCTGTCGTAAGTGCAAGATCGTCTCAATTGGTGGAAGTGAAGACTTGACGGTGTTGATATTTATTTTTCAAGCAATGGAATACCAGAATTCTGTGAATTACTTAAATAGTTGGCAATCGTTCTTGAAAATAAGTCGTTGCATTAAAATATTATTCCGAGATTAAACTTAAGACTACGTTAAATTAAAAATGATCGTATTTGTTGTAATAGGCCTATAATCACAGTGCTGCAGATTTTTGTTTTGAATTCGTTTGTATGAACTTATGTAATAAGAAGGAAAATTGAAGTGGGGCCTATATAGTACTTTCTGCGGGTTCAAGAAACACTTAAAAAGTATATTTCTATTTATACAGAAGGTGCGAAAAAATGTAGATATCTATTTAATATATTTGAAAGTTGGACCAAAAAAAAAAAAACTAATGTGTAGTATGATGTCCTGTAAACAGATGAGACTCACATACGTTATGCTAGCGTTGCTGTGCGACACGTCAAACAACAACAAAATGGAGCCAAGATTATCGTTTGAAATGGTATTGGAGAACCGAAAAAGTTGTTGAAGTTCAACGGCAATGGAGACGTGAGTACAGAACAGAACCACCACCGCGATGAACAATTGCACGCATTCGTGACAAATTTGAGACTCATGGTACCGTATGCGATGTTTACAAGGGCAGATCTGGGAGACCTCGCACATCAACAAGCCCTGCGTCCTCGGCTATGGTTTTGGAACGTTTTGAGCACTCACTGCAGAAATCTACAAAGCAATGTGCACATGAGACTGGGATTCGCAGAACTAGCGTACGTCGTATTATTAAAACAGCAAAGTTGAAAGTTTTCATCCCAAGACACTTGCGTGCATTAAATGAAGATGATCCTGATCGGAGAATGCAATACTGTGATGGTTTCGGAACATGGTGCAAGAGGATGAGGCCTTCGTGGGGAAAGTTGTTTGGTCCGATGAGGCACAATTTAAGTTGAACGGAACTGTTAACCGGAATAACTCTGTCTACTGGTTTGCAAACAATCCACATGTTTTTGTGAAAAAGGCTGTTAATTTACCTGGAATTAATGTTTGGTGTGGTTCGTCATATAGGGGTCTAATTGGACCATTCTTTTTTGATGGAACAGTAACTGGCCAAGTGTATCTGAACATGTTACGCACATCCGTCTTACCCGCTCTTCGAACACTAAGGAAATGAGGAATTTTACTTCCAACAGGATGGTGCACTACCACATTACCACCGAGATGTACTTGCGTACCTTGATGACAATCTTCCAGGGCACTGGATAGGACGAAGAGGTCCGATTGAGTTTCCACCGCGTTCTCCGGATCTAACTCTGTTGGACTTCTACTTATGGGAGACTCGTAAGAATGTTGTATACCCAAGAAAACTAGCTACACTGGCAGCACTTTGGGAAGAAATTGAAACGGCATGTGCTGCAATCGCTTAGTACACTTTCGCAAACGTTGCTCGAACAGTAGTTTAACGTACTCAGAAGTGTGTCGATGCCCATGGTCGGAAATTTTAGTAACTGTTGTAACTGTAAAAGTCTAAGATGATTAGTGCACATCATTTTCTGTTTGTGTGAATTCAGCTTTGTTATGTTAACATACTTTTTCGACACCCATGGTGGGCATTTTGAGCAACTGTTGTAACTATAAAAGTCTAAGATGATTAGTGCTCACCATTTTCTGTTTGTGTGAATTCAGTTTTGTTATATTAACATAGTTTTTTCTTTGTTTGAAGTGTGTATACATTTTTTGGCACCCTCGGTATGTTATACTTGTTTCATTCTACAAACAAATGTAAGCGAAGAAGTAAATAGAAGTTGTACTTAATGAAGTATACGATCGATTTAGGCCCTATTTATACTATTTCTTTTGTCAACCACTTATGTAGTCTCAGGATAGAGAGGGCGAAGTGTGTGTGATTCGAGGCTATTCTCGCACGTGGTTTCGAAACCATCGGAGTTAAATTACCTGGGGCTTCTCTCTTGTACCTATGATAGCGTCAATTTTTTGGCATTATCTTATGAAGTATTTGTTTCACTATACTTAATTTCATACTTCCTACTCGTATTGATTTCTTTGGACTCCCGATAAATTCTTGTACAATATTGTAAACTTTTTCTGCTGAAAATCATATTTTTCTGCTCCTTTCCGATCCAACACGCTACCTGTTACTAGCAGCTGCTTCAACCAACGTGTAAGGCATCTAAGTCAGAGGTTCTCAACCTATGTTACGAGTACCACTGGTGGTATACGTACTATTGCTGGGTAATACTTAAAATTTGAAATAAAAAATAAATTATCATACAATGTAAACATAGGCCCTGTATCGCTATTTTCTGTATGTTTTACGGAACATTCCATTGAATAAATTCAAAGAGTAACTGTTTATTAATTAACACGTCTAAATAAAGCAATAAATTATTGGTCCGCCGTATTACAGTTAAGAAACGTTTATTCTGACTCTATGAGCGACACACGATGTTTTTCCCAAAATAAATTTTGTTCGTAGTACTGCAAATTCCATAAAAGAGGTTGAAAACTACTGGCCTAAACAGTTGGTTGGCTCGCATCTACAGTGACTCTCAGGCAGCAATCCATGCAGTAGACAATAAATAAATAATGGATCCCCTCACAATTGAAATAAGAAATAACTTCAGGAATACAACGCATGTCTGTGTATGTTGGGTTCGTGGACATGCTGGAACAACTGGAAACGAGCGTGCTGATGTGTTGGCGAAACAGGCTGCCGCTTCGGATCTGGAATATATGTACACAAAATGCCCTAAGATGTCTTATATGAAGAAGCGTTTAAAAGAACGGGCGATTAATGAATGGAATGATGACTGGGTTCGCAGCACAAAGGGAGCTTTAACTAGGGAATTATACTTCCCTACGATTTACTATAGACTAAATTCTAAGTTAATGCAACCGAACTTTGTTCTTACGCAGTTCTTATCTGGACACGGCAAGTTTGGTAGCTATTTCGAAAGATTCAAGATGGAAACAGTAGGTGGAAATGTTTGTGCATGTGATGACCCCGTGCAAACAGTCCAACATTTGTTATTTGAGTGTCACAATTTGAACTTCAACGTCTTGAACTAGTTTGTCGATTAGACAGGTGCGACACCAAGTACTCCCCACCAATACAAGTGTTCCGAAATAAATGCTGTTATCAAGATTTTATGAGATATGTAAATTACGTTCACAAAAGTTGTAATCTGAACACATGATAAAATTTGTATATATACACTGAATTATTATTTTTTTCTATAGTTATATATATATATACATACATATATATGTTTTGCTATAAATATTTAAATTAACATCGGAATATGTATGGTAAGACTTTCCTGTGTTAAATTTCAACGTACCTCGTTTACATGTTTCGACCTATTTATGGGTCATCTTCAGAACTGGTCGTTGTTGGTCTTGGCGCCACTTATTTTGCTTCCTGTGAGGGTGTGTTCCTGTAGTATAGTGTAGAGTCAAAGAGTTTATGTGTTTTGAAGTTGAGTTGTGTGTTGAGAATTTCGTTGGTGTGTGTTTTTGTGTGTCTGTATATTTCATATTGTTCTACTGTGTTAGTTTCTGGCTATTTTGGTTGGATGTGTAGTATTTCCATGTCTGTGTTGATGTCTCTGTGGGTGTGGTTAGCATTTGTTATGTGTTCTGCATATGTGGAGGTATTTTGTGATTTTGTTATGGCTGTGATGTGTTCTTTGTAACCTGTTTGAAACGATCTGCCTGTTTGTCTTATGTAGAAGTTGTTGCAGGTGTTACAGTTGAGTTTGTATACGCCTGTGTGGTTGTATTTGTTTGTTTGTGTTGTTTGTGTGTTGAGATGTTTTTGTAGAGTGTTATTTGTTCTGTATGGGATGTTGTAATTTAATTTCTTGAATGTACGAGTAGGTTGCAATTTTGTGTGTGTTTTTTGTTTTCGTATGTTTGTGTGATGTATTTTTGTGTTCTTTTGTTTGCGATGTATAATAATTTAAAAAATTGCTTGTGACAGCAATGTTTAACGGAAAACTGTGTAACGTCTTCAGAGATTTCAACCTACAGAAATTTAAACTACATTCTAGTGAATATTAGGATTAGATATTTGCTTAGGTTATAATATAGCATACATTTCATGAAACTTATTAATAGAAATATAAGATAGTATTTTAGTATTTAATTTCAACTCATTGCATTTCATTCATTCATGTGTATAACTTATAAAACTTTGTACAGATTTGCTGAATATATAGATTTGTTAAATTGTATTAATTTCATAATTGACACGTAAGACTAATTCAATAGGAGACTTCATTAATCTATATCTTATTATTATTATTATTATTATTATTATTATTATTATTATTATTATTAGCCTACTATTATGTATTTATAACCCTAACATACCTATCTCAGGTAAAATAGGGTTCTCTGTAAAATTGGAGTATAATCAGTTGGTTGGGCTTTGTGATTTTGACACTGTAACGTCCCTATGCATTGAATGAAAAGTTGTTTCCTACAGCCGTAACACACACAATGCCTACTATTGTGTGGAAATTAATTTAGTTGCTAAATTCTTAAAATTAATAATTGTATAGGAATTTTGTAAATAACTATTAAATATGTACCATTTGGTGGATTAAGTTCATAAAAAAAAAAAACATTTTATAATCAGAATTTATAGACGTTGTACACACACACATATGTGAGATAAATGCAAATAAGACGAAGACCATGGTTATAGGAAGACAAATAAAGAATTTATACTTGCGAACTCTAAATGAGGCAGTAGAGCAAGTGGACAGTTTCAAATACTTGGGGTGTACTACAGGGACATCATTTTATTTTTACTTCAATTTTTATTGTACCTGAGTTTTTGAATGTACTTCACTCCCACCCCTTCTACTAAGGAAGTTCCAAATCCACACAGAACCAAGACCGCAGATAGTAAGCAGTACTGAGTTACTGAGTATAGTACGTTCCAGAAATATGTTCGCTTTTTCCAATGACGAAAGAGCTTTAAATATTGAATCATATTTTCGCACAGGTACTGTCCGTTTGCCTACGTCGAATCCCGATTTCCCCCACCTGCTTCTGCTCGCCCCTCTGTAAAAGCTGGGCTGTCTTAGCTCTTTTCTGAAAACATTAATTTCTCTTAGGAATTGGACGTTTACGTAATATTATACAGCTGTTTAATTTAACTTAAATAAAAGGGCCTCGTTAAGTAATTAACTGTCACGTGATTTCCTCCCTTTCTACAATCCTGCGGCATAACCACTTGGACGGACAGTAGATAGCATGTCTGAGTAATTTTATATTTTCGGGTCGGGCAGAAGTGAAGATTGAATTCACAGTACGTAGAGTAGGTACAGAATTATTTCAACATGAGTTACTAGTACGAAGGACGAAACTGGCAATTGGAATTAGATGCAGTAGTCTATAGTGCGATAATATGCACAAAAGAACTGAAGCCTGTATCGAAATGAACGGCCACCATTTTCATAATTGTGTTTAAATATTCATATTATGATAATTTTTCAATTTAACTTCTTTCTCTATATTGTTCGCTAATGTGCTGTAGACAGTATACACTGCATAATGAATACGTTCGCATGGATAACTCACTTCGTGAGTAAAAACACTTATTCTTAATACCGTGCTGTACTTTGATTAAAGAAAAACCTAATGAAAATTATCAAACTCAAAATCGCGATATTTCCTGGTTTACGTAAATGGATGAACTACTTTTCTTCCATCCTATACCTAGTAGAGTGATTTGTGTTTTACGCCAGTATCATCGAACTCCAGTCTTGGAGGGGGAGCAAGCGCTGTTTCCGGTTCTCTAAAAGTATAGACAGGTTAATATTAAAAATGTTAGTAAAAATAAAATGATGTCCCTGTATAAGCAGTAACATGATCTGCTGCCAGGAAGTGAAAAGGAGAATGGCAAAGGCCAAGGAAGCTTTTAATAGATAAAGAAGAATCTTCTGCGGACTTCTGGAAAACGAACTAACGAAGAGACTAGTGAAGTGCTTAGTTTGGAGTGTGGTATTGTATGGGGACAGAAACATGCACATTACGACGAAGTGAAGAGAAACGAATAAAAACATTTGAAATGTGGATATGGAGAAGAATGGAACGTATGAAGTGTACAGACAGAATGAGAAATGAAACTGTGTTGGAAAGTGTGGGTGAAGAAAGAATGATGCTGAAACTGATGAGAAATAGGAAAACAAATTGGTCGGGTCACTGGCTGAGAAGAAACTGCCTACTGAAAGATGCACTGGAAGGAATGATGAACGTGAGAAGAGTACGGAGAAGAAGAAGATATCATATGATAGACGGCATTAAGATATGTGGAGCATATGAGGAGACAAAGACGAAGGCAGAAAATAGGAAACGTCAGAAAATATTGCAGTGAGAGACCTGCTCTTGGGCAGAACACGGCCGTGCACAGAACTGGCGAGAGAGGGGTGGAAAGCATGGGGAAAGCTCTGGTTCCCCGTCCGCAGTCCACCGACGTAGAACGACGTATCTGTGGCCCATACGCAATCACATAAGACAGACATTGAATACAAATCCCCTCCCCTACCAAGTCAATGACGCGGGGGTGGAAGAAAGGGGTAAGTGACGTAAGTCTACAATTGGTGCAAATTTCTGCAAGTCTGGTTTAGGGATTTAATTCTCACCAACCCACGAGTTAGAAAATTAGGGTAAATGTGAAATACTTCAATTTTAAATCCTGATATTGTAATTTATAAGCAGTTTATTAAAAATTTTGAAACTATTTTGATAATGAAATACTATTTCCTGGATAAAACTCCTTCTTCTTTTAAAAATCCTCATCATGGCCCTGCATTGTACAGATAAGGAATTAAAATTTGGAGCGAGTCTTGACGGGAGTCCACCTGTATTTAGGCAACAATTTCATACCACTGTCCGCAATCAATATATATATATATATATATATATATATATACACACACACACACATGATTAATTCCACTTTTGATTATTTCAGAGTTTCTAAGTTGGCAATGTATTAAATTGACCATATTTTCAGTGATCAATGTGATTAACTCCATAGTTTAGTAAAAAGCCCACAGAATGCAATATTCTTCTTGACTACAACACAGAATCAATTGTGTGTATTTAACATTAGCCTTGAATATCTCAAAATGTTTGGAAAAAGAGTTAATGATGTTGACTTCTGAACGCCTCAATTTATATATACACACACACGCACGCACGCACGCACGGACACACACACACAGGACTCTTATTTACTCCACATTTGCAGTGTGTTGTAAGCGAAACTTAGGCTCTGAAATAACGTAGCTCCAAATTTTATTTCCGTATCTGTACCATTTACACACGAGTGTGCGACATATTATATTTTCACAGCTGTGTAATATATATTAACAGAAAGTCGCTTTGAAGCTGTAAGCCTATAAGTTTATTATAAATGCAGTTATTGATATTTTCTTGAGTCTTTTAGAAAGCATACATTTTTATACCCACTGTATCAAAACATACAGATAGTTTGTCGGTGATTTGGTTGGTTGAAGTCTCTGAAAGAGTGAGATAATGCCGATTCACACATTGAATCCGTGCGTAAAAATTCTTTTGTTTACTGAATTGTAACGCGCTGAATCGGATACGGTAACAATTCAGTGATTGGATTCTTTGTAGTGTATTCATTGAACTGAATTATTGCAATGGCCTTTGTATCAGCGAAACTGACTAAAGGTCAATGGAAAGTACCAAAATAAAATAATACGCAACACTGATGAATGTCAGTCTGTTAGCAGTCCTTTTCCTTACTTAACTTCGAGAAAGAAATATTAAATCAGAATTTTGTGTCTTCTCGAATGCGTTCTTGTCATATAATCAAGACACTGGAAAGATATATAAATATGTATTCGAGAATATACGTATATATGCCCTCCAAAAGAAGAAAAATTTAATTTCCGTTAAGAAGACATTTCTCTACAGCCGTGATCCACATGTAAGTGTTTTAGAACGAAGAATAAAAAGCTATAAAATACAAGACGGTGGACGTCACAATGAATTTTATCTTCGTCGACAAGTAAAGCCCTTGTACGCTTTTCACATTAAAATACGCAAAACAGATGGCGGTCGTTTAATAAATAACATTTCTAGACACATGGAGAAACCATCGGGACATTTAGACAGCCCCGGGAGGCGAAAGAAGATGAATAGGAGAAATATGTCGAATGCAAACTGAAGTTGGAATATTCAAGTTATTCGACATCAGTTTTACTTACACGAAAAATGAGAAATTCATGCTAATTTATAGTTGTTTTGAAAGTAAGAAATCTAGGTCCCTTGACATTATTATTGTTAGTTGTCATGCTTAAGCAGTGAAATCCCTCTAGTTCGGACGTCACTAATTCTAAATCCACGATAATTCGGATAACTCCGTTTTTTACACAAGAAACTTTAATATTAATCTACATATCGAAGGTTGAAGTGAACGCAGAAAGTGAAAAATCTGGTAATGCACTCAAATTATCCAACATACGATTCATATTATTTAGATACGTTAATTGAATTTGTGGACTCTAGTCTGAACTAGGCCTGTCACATATTTTACTTTTCTTAAAAGAAATGTGTCATGAATAGACAGTGAATGCGGCATGACTTATCGTTGATGCAAGTGGACATTTACTTTATGTTACATTTTATTCATTCAGACCATTGGCTCAACAGGTTTTAAACGTAAACAGATGACGTCAACATGCTACTGTATCACCGTACAATCAGAAGGAAAAGAAAAATTACGTACCTCGTCATCTTTGGTGGAATTACTAGCGTTGCAGTAAACGACGATATATTCTCGTGAGTTGTCGAACCTGAAGATTTTGTACCGAGAGAATTTCTGAAGAAAGCCTCAAAATTGGGGATCACTTAATTTATTTAGAGGAATATTTGCACCGAGCATCATCTTGCACATGTCTTTGCAAAACGTTTCCTGCACAACTAAATGATGATGATGATGATGATGATGATGATGATGATGATAAAGATGGTTCCTCAGATTTCATTTCAACGCATTTCCTGTGCGATGCTCTGTTGCAATGTTTCTCTATAGCCTGAGTTGTTCTGGTTTTTATTCCAATTTTACATACACTACAGACGATATTATCTTCGTTAATACATAAAATGCCACTCCCATACTTCTTAATTGCACTTCGTGTCTCTGAGCGAATTAAACGTTTTGCCTTCGACATTATGAATGGATCAGCACAACACTATTCAACGCGTACTAAATACTTGAGCAGGATAACACAACTGCACACATTGCGTTGCAATATTACTATGAACGGACCGGGTTTCCTTCGTTCTCTACGCTGCTGCACTCGCCAGGTACACAAAAGACGGAAAACATGGCACTTGCCATATACTCCGATACGAAACAACTTCACTTTTCCTTAAGTCATCCCGCATACACTGTCTAGTCACGAATAACAGAAACACAACGAGATGCAAGCAACATCACTTACCTCTTTCTTCAAATCAATTCCAAAACTGATATATACTTCCTTTACAGTAATTAACGTGGGATAACGAACTTCAAACTTGTTCCTTTTTAAAATAAATATTTTGTTTCAATATAAGTTAAACACATTATGCACATCTATTTTTTGGTCATATTGTTCAATAGCCAGAGTCTAATATATGCAGTCGCGAAGCTTGGGGTGATTTTTTGCATTTTGTCGCGATAGTTGCTAGCCGCTTGGAGCGCTGTGAGTACTAGGAACAATAGACTGCCACTGCCATCGTGATCTAATACAAGCCGTAATGCAGACCATGTGACTCGCTTAACCCGATCACGAAGGGCGGCATTTCAACCATATAAATTAGTTGTAATGCATAAACAGTAACATATGTTTCTCTAAAATGTAGCGTAATTCCATTAATAAAATTTAAAACAATGATTATGAGACACTTCAGACATAATTTACTTGCGAGTTAAGATGTAATGTTATTTATGGTGTGAAAATTACGTTGTTCGTATGTGTAATACCTGCCTTTATTTCGATTAAATATTGCGAAATTCTCGTACATTCATTTATGCACGATTCAATAATTTTCAATTGCAAAGCACGGATATTTAGATATGTTGAAATTATAGGTTATGTTTACTGTACCAGTTACCCCTTTGTGTCTAAATTTAGTCATCTCCAATACCTTGCCATTCATATGAATATTATAAGTTATGTTTACTATATTTAACTTACATCCCTAAATTCGCAATCATACATTATAATTAAGCATAATGTCATGTATGATACCCCGGACATTCAATTTGTCTGTATTTTAATACTACAGTTGAGTACTGAATTATTGTATTTATCTACTACTTAACAGACGAAGTAACATAATTGTACGTACACTAATTTCATAGGAGTGGTATAGTAAATGTTTTGTCTAAAATTAAGGAAGGTAGATGTGCTAAATTGAAATCACAATATAAATTCTAACCTTAAAATAGCTTCCATTCTGAACTTGAAATATTGACGCGAACAGATTATGTTAACATGTCAAATTCTCTTCACATTAAAATAACACAGTTTTGTAATTATTTCTGCAACATATTATGCAACAAGAAGTAAACGGAATTTATGGACACATTACCGGTACACTAAATAAAGGTTATCAATGATACGCAATAAAGTTATAATATAATATTTCACTGAGCTCCATACACTGAATTAGAAAACCCGAACAAACAATACGGCCTGGTCTAGATCGAAAAAGCATTGAATGTGCCGTATTTCGCATTTTTGTGAAAAGCTATGTAAACTGTGAAATGTTCGTTATCGGTTGTAATAATTGTAAATGGCTAAAATACAATAATTTGAATAATAATATGGGACAAGGAGACGTTTGTAGTACTATAAATTGTTAGAGTTATCCTTCTTCCGAAAGATCCAGGAAGGTGAGTTTATAGAATATAATATATATTTTATGAAAATAATATATAAACTTTATGTATTTCATATTTCAATAGTGGAAGGAAGGTGTTAATTTTTTCAAAAGAACACGATATCGAAAGTACAATACATTTTATGGTCTGCTAGGGAAAGAGTCTGTGATGAGGCGATAGTAGCGATCCTGGTGGTGAGCAACTATCTATGGATGCATATTTCAACTGCCTATGTTTGCATATTTAGTAAGTATTAAGCTTCGTGACTATATATACTAGACTGTGGTACTACGAACTCCAAAAAAAGTCCGTGTACTGACCAACGGTTAGCCAAGATGTTATACTGCTTGCTAAAATAAGGAATGCAAGGTTCATAGGTCATCATCAGTAAGTTTTGGCTGTTGTGCATCTCTTTCAAATCTGATAGTTGGGTCTAGTATTGTTCCTGTGTTCTTTTTTCTATCAATGACAACAATATCTGCTTGTCGTGTTGAATAATCTTGCGAGATACAATGCACTTCTTCATGGACTTCTAATTCTTATTGTCTTAGAATATCAGCAAGCATTGTCCTTACCTTGTGATGGCGGTTGTTCCGCAGTAACTCAGTCTTTCGGCAGAAACCCAACACATGTCCTAGTGTTTCAGTCTCGTCACACCGTGCAAATAAAATAATGTAACAAGAATACACAGCAATAACTTTGAAATCAATGAAGATATATTTATTCTCTTTGCTTTCTGAGATTAACAGATGTTGGGAGTTTTGTTACACAGTTTCTGGTTGCCCGTCCAATGTTATCTTCTGTAATAGCCTTCACAATTTGAAGTTTTATAAGGAAAGAGGCTTAAGACGCTTCCGAAGGACTTTGTGGATAGTTAATTGTGGAATTTGTAATTCTCGTGATGTACGATGAATAGACTTTGTTGCAAAGCTTCATGTATTGTTGAAACTTGAGCTTCAGGTACACTCGGCCTTCCTGTAGGTTTTGTCTTTCCTACGCTACCAGTTTGCTTAAGTTTCTCATACAAATGCCGAATATCACGTGTAAGGTGCATGACGAGTGTTATAGACTTTCCTACAATTCCTTTGAACCTGTGTTGTTGAATTAGTCTGAATTAGCCATTCTACACAACGAACTTTCTGTTCTAAATTCGGCATTTTCAAAAAAAAAAAAAAAATATATATATATATATATCATACGGAAAAAAGTGACATACTGCTCAAGCAACAATGACTATTGCCAATGAATAAAATCTCCAAACTTTTGTTAACATCTTACAGTAACCATAATTCAATTGTGCTGACCATGTTATAAAATACTTTACTATAATAATACCGGTCAGCTAGCAGTTCTGCGCAGGAATGACTCTGGTGCTGCTACCTAGGCGGCCGGTGTGGAGATACTCGCGAAGCAAGCTGTAATCAACTGCAATGTATATTGTTGCTGGGAGAGTTAATACTTTTATTAATTAGTGCTGTGTTAAAATGTCAGGGTATAGACAGAGTCCGTGGATATACAGAGTAGCGCAATCACCGAGTCGGCCGCCATTGTTAGTCCTTTTCAACACGCTAGGGATAGGAATATTTGAAGTGAAACTCAGATATTTTTAATTTGAAGGGCTGAAACGTCTAAAGGATCTTCTCACATTATAGAACATTATTATCAGTCAACATACTAATGTATAAAAACTTCATTTAACAATTATTACAGCATAAATACGCATTTAAGTGTTCAATATAGCCTACTGCTTCATAAACATCACAGCAGCATGAACTTAATAAATTACAAGTAACAAATGAAAACAACAATTTTGCAAATAAAATAATAATAAATCTAAACATTTCCAACTGCATTCCTCGTGCAAACTCTGCGGCTTCCGCATATAAGGGCACACTATACTGAAATTTCTCGTAGTTTATTAGTTTTAAGAGTTCACAACAGTGAAACCAATAACTACCATACTTACGAAGCTAGATTCACCACATTTTTATCACTGGTATATCTGCTTATTAGTGACAAGTGTACAAAATTGCATCCGCCTATGATACGTGGTTTGCATTTTATTAATTATGTTATTAAAATATTGAACCGCTTTATATAAAAAGTCGCACTACAATTGACATTATTCTTAAGTGATTTTCACTTACATGGCTCCTTACATACATGAAATCAAAGCTTACTATAAGGTTTTGTTGTAAAATTAATAAATAATTGCTAGAATTTTTTAGTAAATAAAAAAAATTAATAGTCATAAAAATTCCTAGTAATTTACCCATTCGCTGTACAGAAAATTCCAATAGTAATGTTTGTTCCAAGCTATATAAAGAATCTTATAAGTGAATATCAATGAAAAATAATGTAAATTGTGACGCAAGGGACTTCTTGCATTAAGCAATACACTATATAATTAAGTTATTAATAAAGTGCAAACCACTTATCATAGAGAGACGAAAGTTTGTACATGTGTTATTATCAACCAGATATACTAGTGATAAACATTTTGTGAGTTTAGCTTTAAAAGTATGGAAGTTAGTAATTTCATGATAATGTTAATGTTATGTTTTATTTAACGACGCTCGCAACTGCAGAGGTTATATCAGCGTCGCCGGATGTGCCGGAATTTTGTCCCGCAGGAGTTCTTTTACATGCCAGTAAATCTACTGACATGAGCCTGTCGCATTTAAGCACACTTAAATGCCATCGACCTGGCCCGGGATCGAACCCGCAACCTTGGGCATAGAAGGCCAGCGCTTCATGATAATGTCCCCAAGGATACACTGATGTGAGATTTTGTCATTTTTGGTAAAAACAATCTTTTCTTTGTTTTTATTTTCAAAAATTCATTTATGGTCTAAAGATGCCCTCTGCCAATTTTCATGATCATACGACCGGTCTATCAGCTGTTTAGGGTCACATTTTTAAAAGGCTGCGAGCTCTGACTGTTAATTTAAATTCTACGTCCTCGACCAACACTCTGAATACAGCGACCATTTTGGAAATTACGCTCTATTTCATACATTATTTATTATATTAGATTTCCGATTGAGCCAGTGTAGCTTCTTGACTTCTCGAAATATTTTTTCATAGAATCCATCAGGTGTTAGACCTACTTCAAAGGCTGCTTTCCTTTAAAAGATATTCAGTTACAAAGGAGAGCACAACTCTTATCTAAAGGAAAATTCCACTTGTTGCTAGTAGCCATAACAACGTGTTTTCTATGCTTGGTTTTTGTTTGTGATACAAGAAATATTTGTAAGTTTCTAATAGTTTTATTGTTAGTGTTATAATAGTGTCTATAGTCCATAGTGATTTGTAAATAATATTTATCTATTATAGTGTTTTCATAAGATTACATAATTTTTAGTCATCTTTATTTACTAGTGTAGGTTAGGTGTGCACAGCGTGGTAGTGTATATAAGGATAAGTTCTGTATATAATATGATAGTTCTACATGTTTCAAAATGCCTATAAAATAAAAAAGACAGAGACCTGGTTAATTATTATTATCCCAAACTTTTGAAGTCAATTTTCTCCACTTTAATTTTCTGTAAATTTTGCATTGCTAAAAATGCTACTCTTTCTACAGATTCTGTACTACATGCATGATTTTTTGTAGAGGTTTTTGAATATGTTCTTAACAAAACTTACTATCAGTATTATACCTAACACTCAATTTGTTGTTGTTCTTGTTGTTTAGTCAATTGTCCGAAGACAGATTTGAACTTCATAAGTATCACCAATAAGGCATCACTCATGAGAAAACTAGGCCAGGAGATAATGGGGTAGGGTGGCAAGTTTCTTTCCCCCTCCAATGCATACTTCGCCGATTAGCTACATATTCCACTAATCACACTTCAGATACTTACAAACAATTTTCTTCCTCTGACACATATCGTCAAGTGAGATGTACTGCCTGATTATATCTATATGCATATCAGCCAGAAGAGGTATTTTTTAATATTAAGTTTTTTACGCTCGAGTTGAATTTTTCTGTTTTTACACTTTTAGTGCATTAAATAGGTTTAATTATTTTTTAGTAAAATAAAGAGGAAAATTGTATAGTAAGTTTCGTTTCTGAAGGTCTGACACGTATGTAAACAAAAATTCTGGCCAAAATAGTAGCAATTTTTGAAAACCTAAATTTGCACAATTTAAAATTACAAATTAAAAGTACAAAATTTCATAGATCTACTTAGAATAGTTTAGAAAATTGAAATTTCACATCAGTCTAACCTTAATAGGGTTTCTAGTTTCTACGGTCTTTGTATTTTCTAATCGAGCCAAACAATACAATCTTCTCTCAAGGATAAATTCAGAACTTCACAAATATATTTTGTCATTCTTGCAAATAGCAAATAGGATCAAATTCAGAAATGCTTGATTTGAAAAGGAGAAGATGGTAAAAATTTGACACTGATACTAATTGGTACGTGACTTTGATTTGTTTTATGTAGAAATATCATTGCTGAATCAACTTAAATTCTAGATTGGTTTTATAAAAATATTTTTGGGCCCAATAAATATCAAAATACAGTCATCCATTAATATCACAATGTATGCTCGCTTAGACAGCGGATAGTTCCTTTTTATACTTATAGTCACTTCTTTCCTTTTTCCTTATTTCTTTCACCTTGTCACAGAGAAAACAAATGTGCCCTTTTTTGAGTTCTCTGTGAACAGTTCTGATCACAAACAATGGCGGATTTGTCGGCATTTGCCGGCTCAAACGATTGCGGTACTCTGGATATCCACAGACTCTGGGTATAGGCACCGTGCAAGCTCCTCTGGTGGCGACTGTTGTTACTAACTGTGGGACAGCAGCGATAGAGTTGTGCTTGAAGCGTATGAATATTCTGAACATCTCAGGTTAAATGATTAGAAATATGGATGATCCTAAAAAGCGGAAAGGTTTTCAAATTGCTGTGTTCTTGAGTGTAGTAATGCTTATAGGAACACACCAACCGATATTGTCTTTATTCATTCACAAAACAGAAAACTGAAGCGTAACGACGCTAATTGCGGATCCATGCAGTACGCAGACGAAAGTAAATAAGGCTACACTGCTTGTAATCATAGTATTATTATACAGGGTGTTTCAAAATTAAGGGGCATAATTTCAGGTATGTATTTCCCACATGTAGACAATGATAATAGTTCATTACAACATGTGTCCGGAAATGCTTCATTTCCGAGTTATGGCCTTCACATCATTGAAATTCACCGGAACGTTTTTCTTTCCGCAGGTCGTTGTCATTACAGAAGCTGTTCAAAATGTCCGCCTCCTGCTTGAATACATACCTCACATCGATGTCTCATTGACCTGCGAACACGATCCCAAACTCCAGGAGTATTGCGTATGTCCTCAGAACATGCCACAATTCGATTCCGAAGGGATTCCAAATCAGGCACCGGAGACGAATAAACCAATGATTTTAAATGGCCCCACAAGTAGAAATCGAGAGGGTTCAGATCAGGTGAGCGTGGAGGCCAAGCAATTGGGCCACCTCTACCTATCCATCGATCAGGAAACCTTCGATCCAAGTATCGGCGAGCCGTACGACTGAAGTGTGCAGGAGCGCCATCATGCAAGAAGTCAATGTGTTGACGATTGATCAGTGGAGTGTCTTCTAAAACATGAGGTATGGTGTTTTCTAGGAAGTTTGTGTACGCCTGCCCCGTAAGTCTGTTTACAAGTACATGGGGTCCAACTAATCGATCACCAATGATACCGGCCCGCCCACATGTTGAGGGAGAACCGCACCTGGTGATGAGATGGAACAGTTGCACGTGGGTTTTCATACGCCCATACATGCTGATTGTGGAAATTTGTTATGCCATCTCGTGTGAACTGTGCTTCATCTGTGAATAATACTAAAGCAGGAAAGTTCGGATTTACACCACACTGCTGCAAGAACCACTGACAGAACCTAACTCGTGCAGGGTAATCTGCTGGTGACAGGGCCTGTACGCGTTGCAAACGATAAGGATACAATTGATACTCTTTCAACAGTCTCCAGACAGTCGTATGAGGAACATTGACTTGCAACGCTACCCTTCGTGTGCTGATAGAAGGAGTCATGTTCACAGCCTCCAGAATCTCCTCCTGTACTTCTGGAGTTGTAGATCTTAGTCGTCCCCTTCCCAAACCAGGAGAGTTAAATTTTCCATACTCGCACAGACGGTAATGGAGACGTACAAATGTCTTCCGATCTGGACATTGTCGCTGTGGGTACCTCTCCTGGTACAAACGACGAGCCAGCGCAGCATTGCCGTCCGCCTTACCTATCGTACATGAAGTGTATCTCTGCCAGCTTTTGATTTGAATACATGTCGCACAGTCTGACGCCTACACAACACTGAATGTAACCTTCGCCTCGGAATGAACTGTCAGAGTGCCCTCTTAATGTGTCCTTAGACGGCAACGACCAGCGGAAAGAAAAACGTTCCGGTGAATTTCAATGTTGTGAAGGCCATAACTCGGAAATAAAGCATTTCCGGACACATGTTGTAATGAATTATTTTGATTGTCTACATGTGTGAAATACATACCTGAAATTATGCCCCGTATTTTTTAAACACCATGTATACTAGGCCTGATATAAAAAATAGAATGTATATAGTATTATGTTTATAAATAACCATTAAGTTAACGACAGGAATTTATCATTTAAATTTCAAGAAGTACATAATTACTGAATTCTTTACATATATATTATGTATAATATTAGCAACAATAAATAATAATATACTTATTTTTAAATGTATTGATATCGATATTTAATTTCCGGATTTCAAGTGCTGATGGTTCATCTTGGAAACCAACACCAAGAATTTGTGGTATTCATTTTATTGGTAACGAGATCAGAACACCCCCAAAACTAGCATACCGTTCCCAGTATTTTTATAAAAGATTACAAGAAAAAGACTGCCTCATCTCAACTAGCTCCGGAAAGGTGCGAAAGAGACGCATAAAGAAGAAGAAAAGATGAAAATTTAAGTTTTATGGAAGGCGAATGCTCAACAAGTGTTATTTCGAAAAATGAAGTAGTCATACAGGCAGAAGTAAATGAAACCATTCTTAGTGATATTATATTTTCTTTCACAATTGAATTGTGTCAATTGGCTACTCAAGTGTCTATTCCATTACATGCCGAACTGAAGTCACATAAAAAGTGTTATGACAAGCGTTCAGGAACAGATGATGTTTAATGATATGCAAGGTTTCCGAAATTATTCTACAATAAAATATGGGACAGAACTACCAGACTTAATGGGAGTGATATTTGTGGTTTCGAATATATTGTTAAAATTGCTGCCAATTGAAACACAATCATACTCGTAGAATCATAATAAGAAATATTTCCAATTCTATCATTTAACCCAAAAATAGCTACCATAGATAGTCGAAACGCCCCAATATGTAGAACATACATATTATTTTTGCCATTTTTATTAGTGAATTTCACATCGAAAGCTTTCGAAATATTCTGTTCAAAGTAAGATTAGTAAAGAAAATCGTCTACTTATATTTTCCAATTAAAATGAAAACTGGATTATCGTATTCTGCTATGAGGGTGATGTTCGGAGTTAATCGTAAAATTATAATTATAATGTATTTTTACCGCCACTTTAATGTTGTTGACATCCACAACGGTTACTGTAATTTTGGGTTTTGGCCTAGCAGAGAAAGTGTTCAGGAAACAATGCCTGCAATATTGAAAAATGTAGAGTGACAATTAATTGTTCAGAAGTGGAACAGCCACCCATTGTGGATCAGATGGTGGCCTTCAAATCTAAATGCTACCGAGGCAGATCGAGTGACACATTCATAACAACTGATTGCGGATTATTGACTTTATTTGAAGGTGGTGATGAAGTCAGGTTTTCCCGGGATAATAACAAACCTCTCCGATAAAGGGATCATTGTTGTTACTCCACCGTATCTGCACGATGGTAAATTAGCAGCTGAAGAAGTCGAAACAACTTACATCGTTGCCAGTGTTCGAATTCATGTTGAAAGGTGCATTCAGCGAATTAAAATATACAGTATAACATTTTACACAAACTGTCAATTGAACTGCTTCCGCATGTTGATCTTGTTGTTTATTCAAGTGTCCAAAGAGAAGTCTGAACCTCATAAGTGATACCAACAAGGCACCACTTACGAGGCAACTAGGCCAGAATATCATGGCGTAGAGTGGCCAGTTCCTTCTCCCTTCCATTGCATATATCGCCGACTAGCTACAAATTTCACTAGTCAGACTTCATATGTATACAAACAATATTGTTCTTCCTCTGACACATATCGTCAAGTGAGATGTACAGCCTGATAATAGATGTAAGTCGTACATATCAGCCAGAACCTCAATCAGAGTTAGTATGTTGATGATATTGTTCATTATGTGTTGTGTTCTAGAGAATATGCAGTCGCCCATTATTCAGGAAGTGTAATTAAGACTACCTTTAGAATTAAACCACATTAAAATACGTAATTTATAGAGACATTATACACACAAATATTACAAACGTCATGACATCAAATATAAGTATATCAATGTTTTCATAATATGACTGTTCACCCTCATTCAATGGTCTGAAATCTGATTTAAATGCCAAACAACTTCAATGATATTTCAGGAACTTTGTAGTTACTTTTTTACACTCCTCTAGCAGTACTGAACTTTCCACTGAGTCTATAAAATAATTAAAGACTGGAAATTGCTGGGTTTGCAGTGAAATACCTATCCTTGGGCAGAACGCTATGAATCAAGGAACCCATTCTTACTAATATTACAACTTTTTATCCGCAGAAAGCCGCATGTAATTTCTATATCACACATGACTATTGAATGACTGCGAGCCTGTAGTTAATTAGGAACTGAGACACTCCGCGGCGCCACCAGTACGATTTTGAGACCCATGCACGGTGCCTATATGGATATGCTGTTTATAACTGATACATTTACAGTATTACAAATTGCTTCAAATCGTACTTCCGATTTTCGAGAGATCTTAAAACGTGAGTCAACAAAATTCTTTATTAGGCCTAATGCCTTTGTCTCTGTGTTCATAGAACAATAAAAATTAGCTTTTTTTCATTTAAGCCTAATAACTGAATAGAAGTTAAAATATATTGGAAATTTTAAGGTTTTATCAAATTAAGTGATATAGTTGTCCTCATGCCTTTACTAATTATTACAAGCATCAGATTACTACCATTTTTATCTTTGCAGTTGTCAGCAATGGGTATATAAAGCGTTATTGTAAATTCAATCTTAATGTCAGATTTAATTTTGTCTCACTAAAGTAAAGAAAAAATACGCAATATTTATCATAATATGCAGCTTTGATATAAAATAATGTTACATTAAATACGGTACTATTCAATTAATATTTGTGTTTGTGAACGTAATTTCACGCCGCCCCGCTAAATGTTAAGTCCGCGATATTTCGCACTCACGTCTATGCTGCTAGTATACAGCTGTCCGGTATTATTATAGTAAGATATTTGATGTTATTAGATATTTTAATATTATTTTGGTAAAATTATTTTATGTACACGGGTATAAATATTGTGAAAAGTTCCTGAATATTACGTGATGTAATATCCATTGTGCAAATATTCCCCTGATGTGCGTAGACGAGTTTATTGTTATTATTATTACCATTTTTCCGTTCTTATTGTTCTTATTACACGAAAATACATAACTAGGCCATTACGCTATTTTTCACTATACCAGATTATATAAGCACACTTGCAATATTCCAGTTAGAACGTATTATATTTTTTGGGCTAATAACTTTTTTTCCCTCCACGAATGAGGAACTTTAATTCCCCAATCTCTCTGTCTCGTTTACTGATAAGCTGTAACACAATGGGATTTAACACTGCCAATGATGCTGGTAAAATAGGTATTTGTTTTTTTACCTACCTGTATCCTAATCCTCTTTTACGATTTTCTGAGAAAGCCCATTAGATTCATGGCGAGCATCGTTATCGGGAAGAATGTCACTGATATTTATTTTCCCAACAACCCTGTCCTCTATACAATAGAGGGGGAGATAGTGTACCTTGTTCTTCGCATTTTTGCGGTATGAAATTCTTGTCACTGATTGACAATTATCAGACGAAACAGTGTAAGATAAGGAGTAAAAAAATGCAGTTAAGATTTTATTTTTTACCTCATTATAAGTAACTGATGACGCGACAGCCCGTGAAGGGCAAAACCAGAGCAGTCGATTGCTGATCTTATATCCACATGTCTTAGAAGAAGTGAACGGTTATTCGACCAGTATGGAAGTAAAGTGTGGTCAGTGCGATAATGCCCCAAGCTGTTATCCTACCTTGTTTTCGAAACAGTATTTCGCTACTTATCGTAGCTCTCCAAATTCATTACGATGTTGCGTGGGCACCGGTCCCGTACACTGGCCGAAATTTCGTGAGAATTTCTTTCCGCACGACGATTCGAAATAGGGCTCATTTCCGTAACACGAATCTTGCCATGATGCTTTATACTACGACGCTACGACGCGGGGTCATTACATAAGTAGTTTTCCATAAAGTCCCGAAGTCCTCGTATTACATACTTTCTCTTGCTGGACAGATCCCAGAATATAGAAATAATAACACTGTAAGGCTTCTTCTATCCGCCAGAAACTAGAGATTTTTGTTCTCACTGCACAATTTCCACCATATTCAAATCCCACTTTGCAAATGTATTACATAATATAATTTTGAAGTAATAAACAAGGTGTTGCAAAACTCCATACTCAAGCTTCTAGGGATGGTAGAGGAGCCCAAAACAAAGATTTTTCGTTAAATAACCGTAGGTCGGAAACCAATAGTTAACGTCAGTCGCCACCCTCGAACGCATCGCTGAGTAGAAACAAGTATCTCTGCGCATCACAAACATGTCAAAATTAGCAAACTGCACACAGATTTTACGTGTCACATTCGGTGAACATTGTATTGGTCGGCGTGAGCCCATTGCATGGCCTGCTCGTTCTCCTGACCTCGATTTTTTTGTGTGGGGACATTTAAAGATTTCAGTGTATTTTTTTAGTAGGTTATTTTACGACGCTTTATCAACATCTTGGTTATTTAGCGTCTGAATCAGATGAAGGTGATAATGCCGATGAAATGAGTCCGGGGTCCAGCACCGAAAGTTACCCAGCATTTGCTCATATTGGGTTGAGGGAAAACCCTGGAAAAAACCTCAACCAGGTAACTTGCCCCGACCGGGAATCGAACCCGGGCCACCTGGTTTCGCGGCCAGACGCGCTAACCGTTACCCCACAGGTGTGGACATTTCAGTGTATGAAACGCCTATTGTGTCAGAGGAGGACCTCATTGCTCGAATTCTTATAGCGGCCCATCACTTACAAGATCAACATGGAGTATTTCAACGTACGAGAAACTGATTATTACGTCGTTATACATCACGCATTGAAGCAGGAGGCCGCACGTTTGAACAATAACTGTAAACAAAAGCCACCAAAACCATTTTAAATGGTTACCACACTCTCAATGTCCGTCAGCAATGTCTGCGTTCCAAGATGATGACTGACGTAACTATTGCTTTCCGACCTATGGTTATATAACAAAAAATCTTTGTTTTGGGTTCCTCTAACATCCCTAGAATTTTGAGTATGGAGTTTTGCAACATCCTGTATGTTACACATTTTCTGTTATCACTCTTGGTTTTAGGTATTCAAAATATCATTACCAAGCAATATTACTTTTCGTATATATATATATATATATTGTATTTTCTTTCCAAATAATTTCACTTTATGGCATTCTCTTAGGCTGTTAGCCTATACACACAACGAATTCAGCATACAAGTCAAGGGTCTATTTAAGAACTATTATTAATTACAAATAAGGCATTTCAGTGTTTTACAGAAAAGTTTAGTGATGCAAGTATTGACGTTATATTTCATATTTATTTTTACCAAATTAATTATACAAAATATACAAAATCAGAAACACCCATATAAGCAAAGCTCGTGTTCGAGTGTAAATGGAATATTAAATACATAAGCGCAACGTATCCAAAATTTGGCATGTACTAAGAAATAGTAACCATTAGCACTGGATAAAGGACTTGAGTTCTTGTACCACTTCCTCTTTGCAGTGCTCTCTGTAATTTGGCGCCTTGCCTAAAGCAGTAACGAAAAACACATCCATTCCTCTATGTCCATTTTGAAAGTGTAGTTTTCCTGAAATGTTACGCCAATATATTTCTTGTCGTCTTTAAGGGAAGCAATAAATTCTAGTTTTGTGTGGACGAGATACGGTTGCTTCTGCGTATGTTAGGAAATAAATCGTGGAGGGTATTGGTCAATTGCAATGCCACATTATGACATGAAGAATTATGTGTCACACTTCTACGAAGTTCCTTCACGCAGTGGAAACAAAGACGTACTTTATCGAACTAGTCTCCTTTGATGGCACAATACTGTAGTTACTATGATTTACATTGAATCCAAAGTTCATGAATTCGAGGATCATTTTTATGGAGCGATAAAATTCTTGGAATGACTACCTTTGGAAGAGAACTATAAAATTTTACTTTTTGGAAGAATACAACAAAAGCAACACTTTGAAGGGATATTCCAATATATGATGCAAATACGTAGTATAATTTAGAATTGTTACTAATATTCACTAGTTTTAATGGGACACAGATAACATTTGAATACATTAACACGATCGAAACATGGATTTTTGGATTTAAAACTGTTAAGAAAACAAGCAATGAAAGCAAACAGTTTATTAATTATACACAAATAACAGCTAAAGATCTATGCCACCACCCAATACTGTCATACCCTGAACCAAGACACATCTTATTGAACTACGAGCTTTTATGTAAACTTGTGTCAAGAAATGTTACCAGATAGTTGCTCAGCCATGATTTGACATCATCTATCCATCTATAAATTTTTCACACTGGGGATGAATTTCTCGAGCAGATGAAGAGTGAATTCAATAAATTTGTGAGCGTTGACTATAAAGAACATTCTCCAAACAAGCCCAAAAAGTTCAAACAACGGTTCTTCTAACGGGTGTACGCCTGGAAACAAGTTTCACTGAGTAAGGCATCTTTCGAAAGATGACATACGTAAGTAACCGCCCACTTGGCGGTGATTCAGGAGTCTGATATCGGCAATAAAATCACACGACTTGTGTTTTGTATTACAGATGTAATTTATTACTTATTGTATCTCATAATACGTGCTGGAACTGTTGACCATCCTATCTCATCATATTTCACACCTTTTGAAAAGATTTGTAGACAGCTGGATTTCATCTCTCTCGATTTAATTAAACTCTAGACACATGGTCAACTTCATTCAATTTATGCTCTGCTATTATCTTATAAGATTTTAGTTTAAACAGTTTCGTCGCTTTTGAAGCATATATTTTGAATACACCTATTTGTTGAGCTAACTGTCTTAACGATTTCTTGGTAGACTGCTCTAGTCTACAGTTAGTTTTTCTTAAGAAAGAACGCTATTTATGCCTCTGATTTAATAATCAACGGGTTTTTCTAATTTGTTGACTGAATTTTGTTTTGTTGAATCAGATTAATGCAGAACGAATAGGTATTTACATAGAATATAACACGACAAGTTTTACACTATGTCTTCCTAATATACGTAGATATAAGATGATTCGGTTTTCTAAAGTATACTACATTGCAACGAACTAAACTGAATTGGAGTCTGCATTGAAATGAGCTGTATACTAATAGTCTATCCTTGACAACCTTTCAGCATGTTTACTATCTTTCCAACCAGGGTTGCCAGATTTTATATTTACCAAGGAGGAACACTCTTTATCGATCATTCGGTACTTACGTTTTGTCTTGAAGAAAAAGTGATATGAATATGGACAGAGTTGACATTTTCATAACCACAAAAAATAAATAAAATAATTGAAAAGAAAATAAATAAAAATTATCACTTTAAGTTATATCCAATTGAATAAAGTAATATGAATCTCAAAATTATAATTTTAATAAAGAAATATATTCCAAGTATAATACAATATTCATCTCTCTCTACAATAAGTCAGGCCTACATAACGTTTCTCTGACGTCTTACTGAAGGTCTTGTAGCAGTAATATGTTATGCCAAATTATTAATTTAATGACTGAATAGTAGTTCTGCCTCGTAGATTTTCCCAGCTGTTTACTATTAACTGTAAAGCACAAATTCCAAAAGATGGCATCAGACGTGATAAAATATTTAAATTTCAAAGTTTATTATTAAATTTATTGATACCTAAATTCATGGTTTTGTTCCGTAGCATATTACTGCTTCAAATCCATCGTTTAACACACATACATTTTCAGAGCTTCCTACATACGTATTTATCACTGCACTCTAACATTTTCAACAACACTTTTTTCCATTCTCTTTGCCATGCGTTTCTGATGAAATGATTAGAAATATCATATCCACCACTGAATTCGTTGTTACAACCTTACACTTGCCAAAATATTCACCTTTTCCAATGTTCAAACCAGCACTGTTAAGAAAATTAATTTAAAATTAATGTAATTACTAGTGGCTCGTGCAGCAAATGCTGCAAACTAAGTTCATTAGACGTTCAAATAAATATTTTTCAGATTTGTTTTCAATGAAGAATACCAGATATTCTGAGAGTTATTTGCTTCCATAATAATGAAAGATACTCTCTCACGAGCCAGTGCTGAAGAGAACCACGCATATGAATATCTACACCACACCGGCATTAAATATATGAAAAAGACCCAACCCCACTTGATTAATAATTATAAAAATACTTGATTTTTAATAATATTATCTTACGTAAGTTTTATAGCTTTCAGTAACATATACTAACTTATATATACTATATAGCCACCACTCAGTAAAATATAGAAATCAAAATCTAATTTAAGTTATTCTCTACATCTACTTATATAATCCCAAAACGTTTCACTTTCATATCATCAATATAGCATGAATATGTATAATTAATGAAAAATAGTCACATCATGGTACTAATTACAATAATATTTCATTTCTAATGGTAATAATGTCATCAAACCACCTCAAGTTTTGTAGTTTTTAATATCCAATAGACAGCTGTACCCAGGAAATTATACACCACAGAATCGAACCTATAAATTATTTTTAGTAAG
The DNA here is from genome assembly GCF_040183065.1 of Periplaneta americana. Taxonomy (NCBI): domain Eukaryota; kingdom Metazoa; phylum Arthropoda; class Insecta; order Blattodea; family Blattidae; genus Periplaneta; species Periplaneta americana. The sequence goes on from NC_091120.1 coordinate 77,751,959, forward strand.
TTAAGTTTTTATTAAACAATTTAATTTGAACTCTAAATATGTCAGAATTCTTGCAGATCATGGCCTTCGTGTAATATTGTTTACTGTAGTGTGTGTTTTGTTTTATTCTGAAATGCAATTAGCTAGTTCTCAAAACTGACTACAGATGGATTTTGGAAAATAGGAAAATTATGTTGAAAAATTGATATTTCACTGAAAACTGCTATTTTTCTGAAAAACGTTGAGTTCCAAGCTCCAAAATGAGGGGTCATTTATTAAAATCCGTTGAGCCGTTTTCCCGTAATTTCCATTACCAGTTCAAATTATATATATATATATATATATATATATATATATATATATATATATATATATATATATATATATAGATTTAGGCCTCGAAGAAAATAGTTGCTAGGTAACGATAAAATTATACAAGTGATGTTAATCTTCTAAAGGAGGGACTTTTTGCGTCCCGCCTCGAATCGAAGCGGGAGTCGGGATGCTTATATGAAAATCGGGAAATGTCCCGCCAAATCGGGGCATCTGGCAACCCTGTCTCCAACCATCACAAGACATGCAACTTCCCACGTTCGATCTAGGGGATATAGCGTTAAATGTATGACAGGAACATGTTACAGACGTTTATCTGAGTGAAACCTGTTTCATAGCATCTCTCCGCTGTTACTGTGGTTTATTATTCTATGAATTCAGTCAGAGGGACTAGTTTTGTGTTCCAGAAACAGTTGCAAACACCTTTAGACATGTCATTTATTGTAGTTTTTCAGTAGCAAACATTTAAATTTTGAAGTAACTTGTTTTATTTTAAGTAAAAATAAAATGCCGTTTATGAAAGGTTTAAACAATGTCATGTATATGACATATATATATATATATATATATATATATGAGTAGCTTAATATCAAGGACGGACATCTGACCTCAATCGAAATTTAGGTAGCTGTGGTTTTTTATACAATTTTTCATGCTCTTTACAGTTATAGTGAAACCATATGTAAACTCTAAAATTATATTTATAAAATAAATTGTGTTAAATATTACAAAGAACACTGTGAATTAAAAAATTGCCTCTAGATCAAAACTATGGAGATGACAGATGTCCGTCTTTGATATTAAGCTACTCATATATATATATATATATATATATATATATATATTACAATAAAAGTAGACAAAATATTTAGAAATCTGATTAACAACGGTTCCTCTGTGTTGTATAATATGCTAAGTAGTCACTTCAGAAACGGAAAGTTTTGCGTTTATTTTTAATTCCGTTAATTCCAAAAGTGAGGTCCACATTACAACCATGTAATTGCTGACATAAAATATACATTATACAATACATATAATTTTCGCGTTTACATTTTGTTCACAGTGAATAAACTTCAGTTTTATTCCTAACACAAATATTTTGACTGCAGAATGACATATTCATTACATTGATGCGGTAAGTGATATGTGCATTGCAAATTAAATTATTTTATGACAAAATTATTAAAAAAATACATCGCTTTTAAAATCAGTCTTGTTATTTTAACAATGAAAAATTAATAGTGTGTAGACAGAATTTATGTACACAGGTAAATAGGCTACTGTTTGAATAATTGTATACCAATAGTTCACTGATTATCAAATAGTACGTAAAAATTAGAAAACTGAAATATAATCAAGCGTATAGTAAACTAAATCAGTCATACTGCTATCGACGAAATAACAAAATAGCGTCACGAACTTCATATTTTCTATTACAAGTTCAACTTGTTTCATATTGATTTAGTTTGCTTTATCATGATTAGAATAAATATTGTCTTCTAATACACAGTGCATTTTCTGTAAATTACATACCTAAAGTAATACCATAATGTGTACAAAATAACATAATGAATTTTCGTTCTATGGGTCAAACACAAAACACTTCCTCAGAAATTGTGTATAATTTATCAATTTTATTGTAGAAAATTTAAATAAGAAACATAATAAAAATGATAATAATTGAATTATTTCGGCGATGTATGTAATGAAGGGGGAAAGGAACTGGCCACCCTACCTCTTTATCTATTGGCCTAGTTTCATCATAAGTGGTACCATGTTGGTATCACTTGTGAGGTTCAGACCTGTCTTCGGACAGTTGATAAAACAAAATTGAATTATTAATCAAGAATTACTTAAATTGTGAAACGCTAAAACTTTGAGGTACCAGAACATTGGAAAAGAACGTGTGAGGGAGTGTAGATAACTCAAAGAGTGACTACAAACAATTTTATTAGATATAGTAGCTATAAATATTAATGTATTCATGTAAGCTATAAAATGTTGTCAGTGTTGAAGAAAGACGATGTTAATAGAGAACTTTTAGTTGAGTTGATAAATATTTTATTACGAATAATTATTGTTACATTTGTAGTGCCTGTTAGACCTACATGCTGTGAAATTAATTGCGGTTAAGAACAAAGACGTTTCACGCAATCCAAGAAATTTCTTAAATCCCATGTCACTTTTTAAAAATAAAGACAAAATAAGTATGGAGAAAATCTGTATAAACTGCATTTTTAGCGATTCAACTGACTCGTAGATACTACTCCGGATCACATATATAACAGATTGCTCATCCCTGCATTAAAATCGGTAGCACTTTGATGAGACAACCACCAGGATCGTCACTCATCTGCCGTAAACGAACACGAGATGGCAGTACAGTGGCTAATGCAATTCAAAAGGGAATTATGACGTCACTCCTTATGTAACAACTAGATGGCAGCATCGTAAACCTGACAAAGTTTGTTACCGTTAAAGCTTATAAGGCCGAGCAATCTGGATATGTGTGATCTAGAATACTACATATGAACTTTGTCCACAATAATAAGCGAGAAAAATGACTTTACTACATAAACGAATCAAAAGACATGCAGGTAGAGTGCTGTATTTCGGGTGATAGGGATGTTGGAAAAGTGTATTTCATGAAAACGTTTAGTATAATTTTTTCATCATCATATTTTGTTTTATTTGTGTCGTATAGTGACAAAATGAAAAGGAATGAGCTTACATAAAGTTCAGGTATTATGAATTATTAAAATTATGTATTTTTAATACCAAAATTTGCATTTAATTTAATATTTCATTGCCCTAAAAAGCGTTATTTGTCTGTTCTTTCCACTCAGTATATCCCTGATCACCACCACGGAATTAAGAACGCTGTACAAAATACAGTGTTAATTTCGTTTCTTTACTTCATTAAAAGGCATCAGTACTCTACATTTTGTTTCTAGGAACGTCTCCGTAATATTTCTTGTTTAATATTTCCTTGATACACGGTCTTATTGTGACTGTATTTCCTTGTTTTTGTATCTAATTTATTCAACTGTTTCATACACGGACCATTACACTCGTATTGCGATAAGAGGTTTAGGTTACGACTCTCCGACTGCAAGCGAAGGAGCATTATCGCCTCAATTTATTACACAACAAATAACCACTTTAGGGCGACGTAACATCATATTAATCTACTACAAACCTCTATTATAATCTTAAGTATTTAATTAAGGGTCCTAATTAAAGTTTTAATGCTTCACAACACAAAAGTGTTACGACCTTCCTACTCAAACACATCTTTTGACTTGGAATTGAAAAAAAAAATGTATTGGATCAATGTTAAAAGTTGAGAAAAGTACGGCCTTGGTACTCAGGACGGTGTTATTTTACGTATATACCTAACTGATTTTCTTTTCCCTTCATCTTCATCGCTTTTTGTTACAAGTATCCATTTCTTACTGTTCCTCCTGAGCATAGGTAGAGATGAAAAAACTAATTGCCACTGTCGCTCACTGTGTTCGTTGCATTTGTCTTTCGAGTCTCGTCTCGTCATTCTCGTGCGCTTCGAGTCTCGCTGATCATTCTCGAAATAGCATTTAGTAACTTTCATAACTTTGAATAACATAAGCCTACATCATTGAAATGAATAACATTATAAATGTTTAAATGAGACAAAAAGACAATACGGAATAGTATCTTAGTTATCAGAATGTTCTGGTTCTATTATATGATAGTACCCACGGTTATATATATATATATATATATATATATATATATATATATATATATATAAATTCTCAAATAAATTTGCATTTCAAAGAAACATAAAACATAACGTTAATATATTTTTACTGTACTTGACATTGCACACTTGATCTCAAACATATTAAAAGAACATTTCCAGCCTTTTATTAAGGGCCTAGTAATTAAATGAAGACTGGGGAATGGATTATTCTACACTGAAAGCTAGAGATGTTTCAAATAGGCTACTTGATTGTGTCAATGTAGATAAAAGTTCAGTCAGGTATAAACAACTGTGGCGATTCAAGGCTGCTTGACATTCGGGACTTCGGGAGTGATCATTCTCGACGTCTTGAAACACTCACAAGCAGTCTTTACGTCAATGACGCGACGTATACAACATTGTCTTGCGGGTTTTCGGCTTTGCGGGAGTTGTTAGTCTTGCTTTCTCGATCGTTGTTCATCTCTAATAGTAAGCCTATATCACTTTCATTCACGGATCCTCATTGGACAGTCTTCCATAGCAGGAAATATGAATCAAAGAACTAAATTACAACGTTTAGAGCGTTTAGAGTTATAATTATTTTGAAATGTGATGTTTCACTAAGTCACATCAGTAACGAACTTTATATTAATTTATCTTTGCTTCTGGTCTACTTCTTTATTACTGTCTCTTATCTATGTCCCACTATCGCCCTGTCCTTTTTCTCCATCATGTTTTTCTTACCTTTTCCTCGTTCACCATTATCTTCTTTTTATCCTTTCTTCTCTGTAAATCTTGCTCTTCTTTCGTTTTTTATCGTATTTGATAACATTTTCATTTTTCTTCTTTCTATACTTTTATTTATAAATTAGTAAAATTTTCCAATTTTGACAGGAACTATAAAGAGAACTCTCTGAGAAAAGTGGCATGAAAGACAATAGTGAAATGTTACAAAGCATGGGTGTTCAAACGCCTATAGAACCAAGAGATATTGCACGTCAAGCATGTTCTGCTAAAGTCAATAACTTTCCATATAAAATATGAAAAAGAACCTTAAAGAATATGCTCTGCGGGTTGCTTGCGCCAGGAGTTACCTCGTACGAGTTACAAATTGGACATCTCTGTTATAAAGTGTAATCAATTCCGGTCTGAGACTTGGGTGTTCGCATGAACACAGAAGCAAAGAATAGAATTGCTGAGATGGGATTCCTAAGATTTATAACGAAATATATGTATATTAACGGGTAATAAACGTAGCCAAGAAATACGAGAATAATTGCGTATAAATCTGCTGCAAAGAACATGTCTTACGCGTGGAATCCCCAAGATTACCACGATTACCACAGAAACTCTGTACTTATAAACCTCAAGGAAGAAGAGGGGGAGAAAGTCCAAAAAGATTTTGGAGCGATGACTAAATTAATTTTATTTTAAGAGATATGACTGCTTTTCTGGTGGTGTGAAAGAGAATGTCTGATGATTTTTACTCCACCAGAGTAAATAAATAAATAAATAAATAAATAAATAAATGAATAAATAAATAAATAAATAAATAAATAAATAAATAAATAAATAAATAAATAAATAAATAAATAAATAAGCAAATAAACAAGGAAGTAAGCAAATAAGTAAGCAAGCAAGGTGATAAGCAAGTAAGGAAGGAAATAAATAAGTAAATTAATTAATTAATTAAGTACGTAAGTAAATAAATAAACTTACTTTTATTATTCACTATTACTACTCACTTTCATGTTGTTGTACTGTCTAGATAGCTATTAATGTAATATTATTTACTGTAGCCTGCTCAATTAGAGCACGCTTGCAGAACTGGGGGCCAATTGTGGCTTTGCGTCACTCACCGGAATAAGTAACTCATCCCCTTCTTCCACCCCCGCGTCATTGACTTCGTAGGGGAGAGGATATGAATTCAGTGTCTGTGTTCTGTGATTGCGTACGGGGCACAGATACGTCATTCAAGCCAATGGACTGTGGACGGGGAACCAACGCTTTCCCCATGCTTTCCACTCCTCTCTCTTCAGTTCTGGATCCCTGAATTAGAGTCTGGCTGGGCGGAAGAGAGGACCTTCTGGCCTTAGATCTTCCATATTAAATAATAATAACAATAATAATAATAATAATAATAATAATAATAATAATAATAATAATAATTATTATTATTATTATTATTATTTTATTATTATTATTATTATTATATGAAACAATAAAACTGTCAAACCTGAACAGGCCACAAGCCCCAAACTGTGTTCATAATGACGATGATGATAATGGTATGTTATAATAATTTTCTCCTTCCCTTCCTCCTCCATACCATGTCTATCTTTTCTACCGCTGCTATCTCTAGTGATAATATATTCACTATTTACTTCAATAAGCTTCCTTACTCACGCGTCTTCGATTCAGACATTTTCACGTATTTTACGTCACATCGTATTACTGATATCGCCGGCATGCACCAGCTATTAAAAATATAAGAGCAACCAATTTGTTAGAAGCCACATATAAAAGGTAACCAAATAATCAAAATAAGACTACATATTTGCGAAATGACTTTTATGATAAGTTATCTTTCATTCGGTATATTTTTAGGACATCGTATATTTCATTTATGCTTAATATTTTCTTTTATTATTTGGACGGAAACCAACAGATTGGCTGTCCAAAAATGCTAGCAGCTTAGCCTCTTTTCTATCTACATCATCATTCAAGACAATTGTAGACCCTACACGCTTCGACATCCCAAGGAAGTAAACCAATAAAGATTTTTTTGTGATATTCATTAATTTATTCTTCATCATTTTATGCACTGCTATTCATTTTCGCACTGCCAAAGGAAACGCAATATTCAATGTACAAACTTCATTCAGTAGGAAATTAACGCATTTTCTCAATCTATCATGGCTAGACATCGGATTTTTAGGCATTAAAAATTGCAGTTTTAGGCGCCTAAAATAAGCTCAAAATTTGTAAAATTAGGCTCTATTTTAATGAAAATAGGCATTTTAGGCACATCAAGGTATCATACTTATTTCTTTCACTGAAATTTTTAGTTATACACTAAAATACACACAAAAAAGTATGTTTAAACATTGAAAAAGAATACTATATTATATTTATAAACAGAGCTGCACAAATTTAATATATTGAAACTAATGAAATAATGATTATTGATATCAAGATTACTCATTTTAAGTTATTGAAATTCAGTTCCATGCTCAGACTTTATTATAATTATCTGCACAGTACACCACCAGAATTTTTTCTAAATTCTCCACAGTTAACCTTTGCCTTTTGTCACTGAGAATCATTTTGAAAGCAGAAAAACTTCTTTCAACCGAAACTGATGTGAGAGGCGCAAATTTTAAATTAGGTACAATAGAAACATCAATACTTACTGGAACATTTACACTTTCCCCCGATATCACTCTTGATACTTTTTCCAACAATGAAAATCCTACATTCTTATTTAATACGTTGTCCCACTCATTTTTAACTTTTTTCCCAGTTTCGCCCAAAGCAGAATGTATGTTCACTTGAGCTTCCTTTACTATTGCTATTTGGCTACAAAGAGATTGTTTTTCACGTTCTAATTGTTCAATGCTTGCAGGTATGAAAGAAGAGTTTGATGTTATGTAGGCATTATCGTTTTTCACTCGTGAGTCATTCAGACAATCTTTCACTGCTTTCACACACGCTGCACTATCAGTTTCAGGTAATTTATCAATAACTGTGACCACTTCTTTAAAATACTTAGAATAATACAGCACTGACTGAATCCAGGTTCCCCATCGTGTAACAACCGGCTGAGGTGGGAGTGGGATATCTGGAAAGTTCTCTCTGAATATTGAAATCCTGGATAGGGCTTTACAAAAACATTTTTTTGTGTTAGAAATAAACGAATTGACAAGACCAAATCCATTCCGGATTGTTTCAGAAACCCTGTGAAGGCCATGTGCTAGACAGGTTACATGCGTGAGGTTAGGATAAAATGTTTTAAGAAGTGGAGCTGCAGCAACCATGTAGGAGGCAGCATCAATACAAAATGACAGAACTTTAGAATCGCCGATATTACCTGAGTGTAAAGACTGTACGCCTTTATTTACGAAATAAGCAATGGCTTGGCTATTCACTTTTGAAAGTTCCTTAACACATACGAGGTGTGGAATCGAAGGTCCATCAGGACTAAGTTTTCCTACTACCATATTTGCTATATACCTATTCATAGGATCTGAGATTTCATCCACAGAGACCCATATGTAAGAATCACCTATATCCTCCCGAATGGAAGCTAAAGTTTCATTGTATATTCTGTCTGAGTAATTTTTTCTTAGGGTCAACTCAGATGGGATATTTTGTTTGCAGTATTTTTGTAAAAACTGTCTTAAAACCGGATTTTCAATTGCATTCCAGGGAATGTTAGCAGCAACAAACGCTCTGGTTGAATCAGCATAGAAATTGCTGCTGAGATTGGATGAAGTAGGCTGTGTTAGTAAAGTTTGTTGCAGTTGATTTTTCTGCTGAGCTTTAGCCTTATGAGCCGCTCCTTGCACATGATGCTATCTTGCGAAATCTAAAAATGTAAAGTAAACTGAATTAAAATAAAATCCTAATTGTTGTATTGCCGTATTTCTGTCACAAAGTTAGTGGGTTCGAACAATCAAAATTTTAATGACCTGCAAATACTTTAACTATCGGAATTTAAAAGGTTAAAGTGTAGTGGTCTTAAAAAGAATTATACCTCAGGATAGCTCAGTCAATGTATAAATATGATATGCCTACTCATTAAAATTAATAGAATTTAAATATTTCAACTATTGTTACATACCTGTTTGCTACAAATCTTGCAGAATATTATTTTTCCATCATAAGTGAATTCTGAATATTCTGTTAGCCATTGCCGGATCAATGTAGATTTTGCACTTATATTTTTCGGCATTATCGCGTTAAACTTCACAGGAAAACGTCCTACCGCTCAAAACTTCTCAACACAAATAAGGTGAGGGAAAGAGCAACTGTTAACGAGCATTCAAATGTACCGTTGTTATTGAGATTCAATTGGACAAAAATACAAAGTTCCACTTATTGTTGCATTTCCTGGTAGTGTTAACACTAGGAGGGCCATTCTTTTAAATATTTTGTAACGGTTTACCCTACTAATTCGCAGTTTTACGACTTTTCATAAATATTTCAAAAACACTCTTTCTCCAAAAATTGTGATTTTATGACGCTCTGAAGGGCAGTACAGCTAATCGGTTTCAGACCGAAAACAGTCATTTTTATAGTATAGTATATCTCTGAATCGGTAGCAGCACATGTTGTGATTGTTGCCTGCTTCAAAACTAAGGTTGGTTCTTTGTCGGCATTTATGCCTCCAAACATGTTAAATTCGGTGAAATCTATTGCGAGTGTCGTGAGATTCAAAACATTTATCAATGGTTTCATGGCCGGTGTGAAGCAAACTTTCCACTTTTTAAATGCCTTAAATTTCGCAGTGAATGGATGTATAAATTATAAAAAGTAAGAGTAAAATGCGAAACTTTACAGTGAGTTAGGCATTTTTAGGCGAATATTAACAAATTAGGCTCTAATAACCGTTTTAGGGCATTTTAGGGCACTATAAAACTCTTTGAATACCTTTCAATTTCCATGAAACACAAATATTAATAATTATTTTTACTTTTCTCCTAAAGAAACAAAATAGGCATTTGCCCTAGAATCCGATGCCTGATCATGACGTAAATATTACATTTAACACAAATAAATAACAAATGTAACATTCATATTTGCATTTTAGCCCGTATTGTTCTGAAGTGACATGTAGTACTCATTCCTTGCACTGTTTCAAGGATCTGAAGTAACTCCAAAAGGCTATGATTCCATGGTTACATTTTTGTGATTCTGAGTTGAGAAACGTGACCAAAATGCTGTGTCAAATCAGCAACAACTTGCAGATGATCATTTCATTTACCATTTCTAATAGCTGAGAGTCCGACATTGTACAATGTTCTCGAAATTACCGCAATCAGATGTAACACTGTTGAGTATGGCCGATTTCGACGGCCATCAAATCGTTATCATAAAATATAAAACAGGCTGTCAGTCCATGGATACTTATTTGTGAATGGTTCTGAATTCAGACGGCCATGAAATCGTGATCTTATAAGCTCTCCAAAATATTTATTTAATGTAATTTTTTTCTATTGTAGAAAAACATTGTATGGTACACATTCGCAAAGTTATCTTTTTGGTCCTCGTGTGTTTGTGGCACTCGGCTTTGCCTCATTTCACAAACTTTACACTCGTGCCAAAAAAGAGTACATTTACGAACTTGTATCATAAACAACTATTATTTCACCTTTTTCTTCACTATACAAGGGATTTATATGGTTACAATAGCAATGCTGGTTGATTTCACGTCGCTGTAATATGGTTACAGAGAAACGCTAACATGACATCCTGGATTATATAAAGAAACTAAATTTTAACAGCCTTGTTAGTGAGTACGAATTTATTTTCTTCCGAGTTTTAGCAAGCTACACAACTCATAAATGAAATATGTTTTGATTGCAAAAAGCTGCATCTGCACTCTGCATGTAGTCGTATTAGGCACCACTAATCAATTAACTAGTTTAATGTGTTATATTTATTTGAAAATTTGTAATATTTTAATCTTTACTTAAATTGAAATGGGCTTTTTATCCAGGGGATCTGAGTTCAAATCCCGGTTGAATTGACTCTGAATTTATAACATGTGTTGCTCAAATCCGAGGTCCAGGTAACATAGGAATTTTCTCTGGGTACTCCGGTTTTTCGTAAGATATCGCAACAATTCCAGTCATCATTATTCATACTATAAAATATTACTCGACCAAGCCGAGAGGAGTCGCAGGCGTAATGTGAAATATCGCGATGCGGTATTAAGAATGCAGGAGTAGTAGCGCCACGGCTCCGGATTGCAGGACTCCACTGGCCTTGGTCGAGTCATGAATCACTGCATATGGTGCATTCTGAATAATCTCTGACGAAGTAAGTGATCTACGCTATGCACAAATAATATAAATATGAGCCATGCTTTTAGAGTTGGGGTGAATAACGGCAAGTTAAGAGCCCTGCCAGTGTGTGTATATATATATATATATATATATATATATATATATATACATATACATATACATACATACATACATACATACATAAGTAGTACCGGTAACTAAATATTTACACATTTAGATAAGGTACTTTTGCAGCATTTCAATGGTAATACAAAAAGATATATTTCAAATTTTAAATCTTCAACTATACTAATTAGGTCTAATTGAATTAGTATGATTGACATGGCTAAAATTAATTAAAATTTGTCGACCTTTCTACAAATAATCTTTATGACGCCAAAAATTGAGAAACCTTATTGTGAAATTAACATGAATAAACGCATCAAAGTTTACTACTGGATTCAAAAAGTTCCCTGAATTTTACTACCATTTTTCGTATTAATATATAACAAGGGATATTATACATTTGTTTTGTTGGTAACATTCATGATGTCATTTCTTTAAAGTTTGTTGATAATGGCGATTGTTGGTTTTGAGTTGTAGGCAATTGTTTATCATAGTGTTTTGTTTGTTCGTCGCATTTTGTAATTATGTCCACAGTTCAATCATCAAGTTCTGTGTTTTGTTACACAAAAAAACTCCTGCAGAAACATTAAGATTGTTGGAAGAAGCATATGGCGAAGCAGCAATGAAAAAAACTCAAGTGTATGCCTGGCATGAACGCTTTTCTGGTGGCCGCGATAGCATCAAAGATGACTTACGCAGCGGCCGACCAGCAACTGCAACAAATGAAGCAATCGCTCAGCGTGTGCGTAATATTGTGAGGGACGACAAACATCTCAATATGCATTACGTGTCTCAGAAGTTAGTTCCGAAAATGTTGTCGGCAGAACAGAAAGAAACAAGAATGATTCAAGAATGATGGCTGATGAAGATGGTGATTTCTTAAACAAAATTATTGCTGGTGATGAAACTTGGTGCTACTTGTACGACCCAGTCCCTAAACGACAATCATCTGAGTGGAAATCGAAAACATCTCTTCGGAAGCAAAAAATTTCCTAGGGACACTTCCAAAGGCAAAGTTATGTTGGAAGTTTTCTTCGACTCTCAGGGTCTCATCCACCATGAGTTCATTCCAGAAGGTCGTACTGTAACGAAAGAATTGTACGTAGAAATCCTCCGTCGCCTCCGGGACGCAGTGAGAAGGAAACGTCCAGAAAAGTGGGTAGAAAACAACTGGTTCCTTATGCAGGACAATGCACCTGCTCATCGCGCAATTATTGTAAAGAATTTTCTTGCCAGGCACAACATAACTGCTTTGGATCCACCACCATACTCTCCTGATCTCTCACCACCTTATTACTTTCTGTTTCCTCGTCTGAAAAGTCATCTGAAAGGACGGAGATTCAATGCTGAAGAGGTTATCGCAAACGAGACGAGAGCACTAAAACGGGTTTCACAAAATGGCTTCCAGGCCTGATTCCAGGAACTCTACACGCGTTGGCAAAAGTGTGTTGTTGCGGAAGGCAACTATTTTGAAGGGAATGCTGTAGAATAGTGTTTAAGGTATCGTTGTTTCTATGATACTAGCAAATTCCGGGAACTTTTTGAACCTAGTATGTATTTCCAGTTGTAGTGTGAATCATGATTTGAATGTTTATTATTCAGTTCATATTTGAGATGATCCAATTATATTCCAACAAATATTAGTGGCAAACAGGCTTGAAATATCAATAAGACACGCATAAAGAGGATTACTGTGTGACCATAACAATCTGTCGGCTTTTGTGTTTATGCATTGTGAAATAATTTGGTAGTAATTTGCTTCTTTTTTATCCAAATTTATTGTAAGATTAGAAATTTATTGATATTGTGATGTGATTTTGTAAATATATGAATTAAGCTGAATATCGGGGATAAAATGAAGCACTTTATTATATAATTTCACTGAAATTTAACATATTGTGTGTTGATGTTGATTTCAAAGTTAATGTACAATACCAAAACAATATTGGAAAGTTACTTTCCTAAATATAAACTACTGTTAGTCCACCTTAATCACGGTAACTTAAAAAGTACTTGTGAAAATTTTAAGTAATTTGGTATCAATTAACTTTGTTGAATAGTCTAGATAAATGTTAATTATGATGAAAATCAATTTAAACTTCAGTTTGGAAACTTCGGTGAAATTGTAAGTTTAATGAATTTTCGTTCTATTATTCATGAGGGGAGGAGATAAAGAGAAAAACTCTATATAGTGCAGATAATCGATTTTGAGATTTTAATAACAATATACTTTTACACCTCAGTAATTTGAAAAAATTCTCTTCCTTTTGTATGTTTTGGTAACTGTTTACATACTAGAATTTCATCAACAATAGCACATTTCTTAACATCAAAATAGGGAACTACAGACATCAAAAACTTTTTTGCATCACCTATGAACTAAAACGTACAATCCACTTGTCACAAAATTCGAAATGATATGTGAAAATGGAACTCATCTACAATGCATATTGCTCATTAAATGGAAAACAGATTATAACGTAAACAAAAACAGAACTTCATTCTCTCACTGTAAACTTGAACTAGTCAGTCTAATTAGTTTAATACTCACTAGTTCGTTCGCTTGCATTAAGACATGCTTGGATCCTTCTTGGCATACCATCCATCAGTTCATTAAGCTACTGTTGGTCAAAATTGTCCCATTCTTCAATGGCAATTCCGCATAGATTTCGCCGATTGCGTTGTCGGTCAGATGGTCCAAAAAAGCTTGTTTTAAACGCTTCCAGACATTCTCAATAGGGTTAATGTCTGGGGACCAAGCTGGTCATTCCATTCGGACGATATCTGCGTCACGAAGTTCATCATTTACAAAGCCTGCATGATGGACGCAAGAGTTGTCGTCCATGAAGAGGAAGTCTTCTCCGAAGTGGTAAAGATACGGTAACACTATAGGGAGGAGAATATCGTTCTTGTGTTTTAGAGCACTGAGGTTGCCCTCAAAGACAAGAGAGGCGTCCGATGATCCTGTGCAATGCAACTTCAAAATTTCACTGAGCCACTACCTTCTTTTACTCGTTTTCCAGCGTGTCTCAGACCTGCAGCATTTCCTGATTCTCTCCGAACACATATGCAAGTTTCATCACTGAACAGCACTTTACACCAGTTCTCAATAGTTCATTCTGCATGATTCATTGTCCATCTGTAACGTACTCCATAACGTCAAGATGTACGAAACGGAGCTCCCCATGGTCGTCTCGAATGACGATCAGCATCGTGCACTCTGTTTCTAACAGTGTGGTTAGATACACTACGCCCTGTGGCTTGCAAGAAATCATTATTCAAACTTGTAAATGCCGTGCGATTTATCCGTGTCAACATTCTCAGATAGCCATCATCGGCTGCAGTTGTAGCACGTGGACGACCCGAGCGAGGAGAGTATTTATGCAACGATTCCAAGTCTGTAACGCATCGCTTTGATTCACGTGCACAGACCGATTATTTAGTCCTGACAGCTCAGCGATGCGAAAGAGGGGAAGTAATAAGAGAAGTGGGGAGAGTTCCGGAGTAGATATAGGGCGAGCGGTCGGTAAAGTCAAGCGAGTGAATAACCCAAACACCCCTTGGCGTAACTAAATGGACTCGCCTGTTCACGCGCACATCTCCGGCGACTGTCAGGATTAAATAATCGTACTGTACACGTCTAGCAACTTTCCTCGACGATAGTCCACCCTGATACAGTGTGACTATTCGGACACAGTCAAAGTCGGGATTATTCTTCTTGCCATAGTAGTAAGTGAGTAACGTGCACAGTGATCAGAATAAAGGCTGGTCCACAATAAACCGGAAACGGAAACGACAAAGAGAACGAGAACGGAAACAATGTTAAAATAAATGTATTTAAACGTAAGCATTCACAATAGTTAATTGTGAATGTTCACATTTAAATACATTTATTTTAACATTATATCCGATCTCGTTCTCGTTGTAGTTTCCGTTCCCGGTTTATTGTGAACCAGCCTTTAGTCTGTAAATTTTCCTTTCCAGTTTTACGACTTCAACTGATATTCTCCTTATGCTTTGAAGTTGCTTTGTTTTCGAAAGGTAGAGTGCAGTGCAGGTTTGTTTATGTTTAGAGACAGTTCAAGGCACTGATGTGTACTGTTCTCCAACCAGGAGATTAACCTTGAAATGAATGTGCTTACTATTGCATCATCTATTGGAACGAAGTGGATAGATAATATAACCGTTATAACGTCAGTTTAAAAAACATGCGGTTTCTTGCATATGTTATTTCCTGTATGGAGAGATTAAAAGACCAGGAAATTAACCGTGATCTAATTTTGTAACTAGGGTAGTATGAATATGTGTATCAATGTTGTCGTTAGTGCTTTGAGAGTTAGCCACTGGAGATGAGTGTACCCACGTGCGTGACCTTATGACATCTTATGGCATCAACATTCATTCATAGCATTACTCCGCTGCGTCTCATTCCCCTTAGACTTTCTCCTGGTTTTGAGTATAGTATACGTAACATAAACATCAATACAGGATACTTAGAGAGGTGATGCAACACTTTTTTTGATGTCTGTATGTAAGTAACTCGGCGTCGTCAGACACATCATTAGTTTCAATCGCACGTATTTTGTCCAGTTTGTTTTTTACTATTAGCTCAACTTCTTGTACCATGTCATGAAGTCTACTTACTCTGTACACTGGCTTTCATTAGCTCTGATCCGGCTGAATACCACTGCTCTAAGTACTTCATCCATTCCATTACATGAGACTAGAGGACGAGCAAAGAGTACATCGTGCCCAGATTAGAAAAAGAGACTGTCGTATTTGGAGGGAGGGAAAATAAGAACAGTGACGAACAAGGTAATTACTTAGAAAATGTTACGTTCCTATATAGTGATGTTTATCGATTATGAACAGACAAGAATATGATTTAAATACTACACTTGCTATAAACAAATAATAATAATAATAATAATAATAATAATAATAATAATAATAATACTGTAATAATAATAATAATAATAATAATAATAATAATAATTCTGTAATAATAATATATTTTCTCTACGAACCCATTCACAGGAGAAACTATCACAGCCAATGGTAGCTCGTTTTCATATTTTCTTAATTTTTTGGCACTGTCAAATCCTACCCTCAAGTGCGGTTGACTTCAATTTAATGTGCAATTTCGAAAAGGTCACATCTCTTAAAGTTAAAATATTCAGCAATTAAAAAAATGATTTCATTTTAAACTGTTGTACCCATACCAACAAAACTTTACAGTTAGCATTTCAGAATGAAAACACAGCATAATACGAAAGAAAAGCAATATATTCAAATATATATTATCATATGATTTCTTTTGTCTTTTTTTTTTTTTTTGCTTTTTTATTTTGGAGATGTACCCTTTTCGAAATACATGGGCAATGTTTTTATAAATAAGCATGAATTTAAAAACAGAAATGGTAAAAAACAATAACACAGGTTATAATATAAAACCATAGGATAACAAATATTGTGTGACTATGAGTATTTCAAGAAAAATAATATACTAAAATCAATCAGAAGTCCTATTTTGACATGGCGTAGATGGCCAATGCAATATTTCCTGGTGAAACTCTTTCAAATCTGAAGGCAAGTACTTTTTCACTTTCGGACTGTCTGCTATTTTTATTTGGTTGATCGGTATTTTGCCATTGGAAAGTCTGTATTGTTAGCAGAGTCGTGCACATTTGTCCAAATCCACGGGCTTCCCTTCCGCTGACCGCAACGGGCTGAGCAGTTGCGCACGGAACTAGCCCGTGCCGTCATCCTGCACCACCGCACGGGTCGCGGCGGACTGCTTGTGGAGAGGTTTAGTGCGGTGGACTTGTTTGTATCAAAGCATGAGCCCAAGCTTCCGCTATCAGTTACTTATGAATTGAGTTGGTGCGGGTTTGTGCTTGTATGTACGGTTCGATCAACGATCAGCTACTGTTTCAAACATTTGATTTCTGTTTTTCAAAATGAGTTCAAATAATGGTGCATCGCAAAGAAAATACAGTCTCTGTGAGGCTGCTATTACACTATCAAAATTCTTTGACAAAGAATATTATGCTAAAATATTACATCAAAGATCTTTGATAAAAGATAGGATTTGGGGTATATTACACTACATGAAATCTTTTCAGAAGATTTTATCAAACATGACCTAAAATTAGGAACAAATCTCTCCTAAAACTTGTTCCACAACAATGAACACGCGTTCCGTGGATTTGTTGATACTAATATTTACGCGTTAAGTTTACGATTTGTTTACACTGTTATTTACGCGTTAAGTTTATAACACCATGAATAAATATCTGGTCAGGGCTTAAACCATGGATTGTAAGACGTGATAAGAGAGGTATACATCTAAACTTATCGAAAGAGCTACAATGAGAGGACTTGAAAAGTTATACAAATTATTATAAAATATTATTTACTTACAAATGGCTTTTAAATAACCCTCAGGTTCATTGCCGCCCTACATAATCCCGCCATCGGTCCCTATCATGTGCAAGATTAATCCAGTCTCTATCATCATATCCCACTTTCCTCCAATCCATTTTAATATTATCCTCCCATCTACGTCTCGGCCTCCCCAAAGATCTTTTTCCCTCCGGCCTCCCAACTAACACTCTATATGCATTTCCGGATTCGCCCTAATAATATTAATACCGTATTATATTATAAAAATTATTTATTTACATTTCATTTGCTTCATACTCCGATATCAGAATTTTTGTGGTAGCAACAATCTAGTTATATTTGCGCTCCGTCGTATTTGTTTCAATGTATTTAAATCTTTTATCAAAGATAACAAGCTGCACTTACATTTAATAAAAGATCTTTTATCAAAGGTACTTTTACAAAAGGAAACCCATTACACTGTCATATATTGTATAATATATATTTTATAAAAAGATCTTTGCAAAAAACTTTGATAGTGTAATAGAGCCCGGAAAAACTTCATCACAGACACCGGCCGTGAAAGCATACTTTCTAAAATACAATCTCTCTAGAGAAAAAGTAGTAAAGGAGAAAATCGCTGCTAGAAAGTTTAAAAATACGAAGTCGGATGAAAATTTCAAAAAATACCATAGGGACAGTTTTTAAATCTGTGTTCGACAGCAGTGGAAAATATTTTAATTTTGTACTGTGTCCTGTATGCGTATGCCACACGCCAAGCGTAAGCAGGAAAGGAGTAGAATGCAATCAACTGGGGGGATGACGTCACCGCACTGAGGAGTGCGGTGGGCTAAGCTGGGCTGCGTAACCCAGCGTGATGGGCTACGAAGCGGCCGCGCCAAGCAGTGTTGGTCTTAGGTGGGCTGGGCTGTTTAAGCATTAGGACTGACAGTGCTGCGCTGAGGGCCAGTCTGCAGGACTCTGATTGTTAGACAGTGGAGCGAAACAAGCCTTTACTTTTGAAAGACTGAACATTTCTGCGGAAATATTATCTAAGTCATATTTTGCGATCACTTTACTGGCTTTTAAGGGGTAAATACAAATTCATAGAACGATGGTAACTGAAATGTTATTTCTGGTTCTTTGGTACTTGTTTTCCATACTTTCTCAACGAAAGCGGTTTCACTTTAAAGTTGAGGTGAGACCATTTTTTGAGTTCATTATGTCTTCTGTGTTTACCTGTGTTATGTCTAATTTACTCGTGGCACTTCAGCTTTTGTTGAGATTGATATAGTATACTTTTTTCGCAATTATTATTGGACAGTATTTCTGACAGCGACATAAGCAAGTTGGGCGCCCTTTTCGCACAAAACGAAGTATAGACGTAATTAGAATACATATAAGTGAAAAAGCCGAAATGCGAAAAAAATTCGACATATGCCCTTTTCGAAATATCATATTCAATTGTTGGGAACAAAAAGGATTTTAATCGCGAAGTGACCTTGCCTGACCTCAAGGTTAATTGGGCGGACTCCTTCATGCTGAAGTTAATAGCACACAGCAGTGTTGTCACTGTTTATTTCCCTCCGGTGGTCACACGATTATCAGATGAAATCCATAGACTGAGTACAATTGCATTGAATACGAGTGACAGTGACGTATTTGCTCAGACGGGAGATTCAACAGCTCAATTCAGCGTTAATGGCTCCTGTCCTTGTTTGTTTGGCTAGTGAGCGACCTTTGTGTTGCGTCATAAGAAAGAAATTTAATCACAAATGTGCATAGAAGGAGAAGAGGAAAGAGGAAGAATGAAAATAATATCTATGCTCGAAGCTGACGTAGTGGTTAGTAATGGGACGTGTGGAAGAATATTGTGTTTCAAGATGGAGTGTACAGCGGCATGATAAGAAGGAAGGGAGGTGTTATGACTGCGTGGCCTGACCTGTGTGACCCAGCCCGCCAGTAGTGAAGAGTAACTCGCTCTTAGTCTATCTACTTATTTTTTGCAGGGGCCAAAATCCCTGATTTAAGCTTGTACGTAACTTGCTTCACTTACGAGCAACAGCAAAAGGCAATGGATGGGATCTCGTCTGAGGAGGAAGAGGAGAAAAGAATGAACGAATTTCTCGCTTCAAATGAGATTAAAAAGGTGTGTAAAAAGTTGAAAGCAGTACAAAATTTTGTTCAAATTCACCACCTTGATAAGGTTGTAACTGTACATGCGATAAATCCGTTTAACAACAACGCAATGTCACATTTCCGTAAAATCGTCAAAACGAATCAAAAGCAAGTGTCATTGGATAAGATCTTAGCCATAGCAAAAGATTCCTGTCAGTCAAGCAGTCAGAAGTGATTCCGTTAGTGATAATGGAAATATTTTCTTTAAATTTTCAAGATGTTTACTAAGCAGTAAAACAAGTGAAATATACTCAAAAACAAAATAAGCTAAAGTAATTTGTGTTGTACTATTGTATTGAATTGTATCTAAAATTTGAAATTTATAAATGTTCTCACCATTCGTGAGCTGCCATAACGGACAAAGCGTACTCAAGCGTATTTACAGGTTCATTGAACCACTGATTTTGTTTTGACAAAAGAAACTCCTAACAAGTACAGAGGTGGAAATACATTTTTAGATTTAGTGAAAATGTATCTAGTTTTAGAGAAAGCTAAGTATTACCAAAAATAAAGAGTGCTATTGAACTTAGTTTCATTTCGAATATAGGTGATGCTTTAGTAGAGCACTTGATCCTTTCAATGCAGCTGAAGTTACAATCGGAATAATAGATGTAGGTATTCCAAGCCTCTTAAACACAACTTTCATGAAGAGAGTAGCGGTACCTCTTGCTCCAACCAGAAGTCCGATTACTTCAAGCTCTTTTAGCCGGTAGTTTTGGAGGTAATAGGGAATGGTGGGATTGTTGATATAATTTTTTTCCTTAGGCACTTTTTCCGGCTGTTCTTTATTCGTTTCGAAACGCACAATAACAAAATTCCGTTTACTTGCATTATGTAAATCCCGGTAAGGATCTCACTGGCAGTGTATTTTGTATGAATAAAAGGTCGTGAAACGAATTAATCTGAGTTTGCATTATTTTTATGGAGAAAGTCGCTTTGATATGCGAATGTTTTGGATTAAGAGCACGTTTTCGAAACGAATTATGCTCGTAATCCAAGGTTTTACTGTACTCTATAAGATTTCAAAGAACATCCTGGAAAACATCGACTTCAAAGGAAATTGCAGGAACTGATGTATCATGCTTTAAACAGGTACCCAAATGTTTTCAACAAGAAGGCAGATAGTTTGAACATCTCCTTGCTGAATTAGGGTGTGTAAATTGGGTTGCAAATCCGTATAATTAGAGATATTTTACTTTAATGGTTTCCGAAAATGTATGATAAGACTTTCTTGTGTTAAATTCTAACGTACCTTGTTTACATGTTTCGACCATTTATGGGTCATCCTCAGAACTTGTCGTTGTTGGTCTTGGCGCCTCTTGTTTTGTTTCCTGTGAGGGTGTGTCCGTGTGGTATAATGTAGAGTCAAAGAGTGTGTGTGTTCTAAAATTGACACACGAAAACACACCCTAACGAAATTCTCAACACACAATTCAATTTCAGAACATACACACTCTTTGACTCTACATTATACCACACGAACACACCCTCACATGAAACAAAACAAGAGGCACCAAGACCAACAGCGACCAGTTCTGAGGATGACCCATAAAAGGTCGAAACATGTAAACAAGGTACATTAGAATTTAAAACAAGAAAGTCTTATCATACATATTCCGAAGTGATACAGTGTTAAAAGTTGTGTAATCAAGATGTTTAACAGTTTGTAGTTTTTTACATCACCAATACCACTCTCTTCCATTAACCAAATCGCGAGCGCGCAAGTCAGTCAAGCTACTGTTTTAGTGGTCGGGAGACATTTTTACTAACCAAGTACTTCATAATGTATAATAATTCACATATAGAGACCTACAGAATGCTGAAAATGTCTACTGACAAACTTCATGAATAAACAGATGGGGTGAATAGAAATAATTGTTTAACAACAAAACACATATTCGTATATGTCACCCTTTGTCGCCTGAGGGCATGGAAGTTTTCGCTAGGGTGTCTCTTTAAATAAGCTTCGTTGTTTTGAAGCATGAGCGTAATGAGAGTGGCAACGAGGTCTTGTTTGTGGGGGATCAAGCACGAAAGTGCAAGTTGCTTGCAATGCTTGTTTATAAGTTATGATGAAGTTTTACTGAAAAAAAAGAATAAGATATTTTGTAATTTGACTAAAACAAAAATATGTCCTCTCTACTTCATTGCAAAATAAATAAAAATAACTTAGAATCTACCACCTTGAACTCATGTAATAGGCCTACATAGGTATTGGCGGACTAATAAAATCAATCTTGGCAATTTACTAATGGATTCTCTAGGAATAGTAACTTTTTCTCAACAGCTTCTTTTCAGTCTTCATCGATTCCTCGTACTCGACACTGCACATGTTTCTGTTTCACAATAATTATTTCACTTTAAACATAGATTTTATGTAGTTTGTGTTTATTTATTATTTTTCTTCTGAGACATCACAGACAATGTAGGATGCAATATAAACTCGTTTCACTTCAATACTAACAAATTTAGTCTATTTTTATTTTGAATTTTTCGGTCTTTTATCGTCCATTGGTCATTCTTTAATAAATTTCCTACTTTTTGTTGCATGTTTCCCTTTTTCTACTTTAGAACGGATTTGTTTTCGGTAATTTGTAGTTTGTATTCGAGAATATACTGCAGATTGTATCAGGCAGAAATTTTCCTTATGGTTGCGTCAGTCTGACTCCTGATTCGGCATGTTACGGGCTTTCCCCCATTCAACACAACACAGCAAATACTGTAGCCGTAGTTCCCGCAGTCAGCATATTCTATTTCACAAGTGAAGATGAGAAGATGCGGAAAATAAAGCAGCCGACGATCCTTCAAACTGAGACCACGCGAATGGCAATGGCTCTTTATTGCATTGCTGAATAAGATGTATGTCTAACAATTTCAGTTTCTCCTAATATTTAAATGTGCATTGGCGTGATTTCGGAAATATTAATTATTATTATTATTATTATTATTATTATTATTATTATTATTATTATTATTATCATTCAATCTCATCATCATTTGTTGTTTTGTTCTGTTTTGTATCGTGCAAAACTGTAATTGGCCTTGTGCTGTTGTTTTTGCACGTTAATATTCTAAATAAATAAATAAATAAATAAAATAAATAAATTATTATTATTATTATTGTTATTACTTTTAAAATTGTGAGTGTTTTTTATTTTAATGTCATATGTTCAGAAATTTAAGGTTATTTTATAGATCAATTTTCGAGCCCTATATAATGTATGTTGGAACTCGACGCCATTTGGCAACGGAATATAGCATTATCGTATTTGTCTTGATTGACAGGTTCGTTGAGAATGAAGAAACAATAAAGTATGACCAAGGGACGAACCATATCGGAAGCAGGTCGATACAGTAAATTTATTGTCGTCAATTTATGGTTATATTACAGACCTACAAACTTCCATGCATAATGCGCGAATCATCGACAATTGAATAGCCGCCCAGAACAAGGTTGTAACCAGCAAATACGAAATTCTTAAAAAATGAGGAAAAACATATTGTAATGTACATACTTTTGATATTTTAGAACAAGGGTGACAATCAGACATGTGTGCTGATTTCAATACGCGTACAAGCATTACACGTAGTGCATCATTAACCACCATTATTCACAAGAAAGTGTACTTATGAGAAATGAGGGCTACAACCTTGTTCTGGACGGCTATTCAATTAGGTCCATATAATTATAGAAAGTGGCTTGTATTAGGTAATTAATTTTGTTCATTGTTTAATTTTTTAAATGTGAATCAATTTATTCTAGTCAACCTTGTGAAAAACTTTCTATGCACGTTTGAATGTTAAATTTCTCATGTTTTGCGATTAATAATTTGAATTTAAAATATCATTATTGATTGCTAAAATTATTTTGGGAATAGTTTAATAAATTTTGTAATTTATGTGCAGGAAACTGATACCCTAATTGATTTATGGAAGACATTTCCAATACGGTAAATTTCCAAGATGTACTTCAGTTTCTCTTCCCAATATCATTACCCTATTACTCCATCATACCTGAATCATCTTCTCATCGTCTCTGAATAGTTTGTCTATTTCAATAAGGAAATTAAATAAACATATTACCAACTACATCGAATTAATAATCCTTACATAAACTACATCGAAGTTTATTTTAAACTCATGGCGAACAAAACTACTGACAAATCGTTTCTCTTCAAATGTTTTGGTTTCTCTCATTCTGACTGCATATAATTCTGTATCATCATCTTATACCCATTACTTATTCTTTAGCTAAAAGGAACATTAAAGGAATACTAACTGTAAACAGGATCAGAAGACGAATGTGTGATAACGAATGATCATCTTGCAGATGAGTTCCCATTCTGGGATCAAGGCGAGCTTTGAAAACTTTATTCACAAAGGGCTTCACCAAGTGGTGAAGGCGAAACAGCTGTCACTTTTAATCCCTGGTCGCATTTATCACAGGCTAACAGGATTACCTCTCTATCGATCTGTGTAGGTGAGATGTTTCAGATTCTGAACTCCAACGCTGCAACAATTTTCAACTCTTCCCTGTGTAATCGCTTCATCTTCCATACCACATACGTCGTAATTCTATAGCATATCTAAATGAATGAAGCATTATTTTTAACGGTTTTTCAATACGATGTTCAACTTTGAAATCCGTTCTTCCTCTCATAAATATTGCAACCCAACTTCCGTAAGTGACGTACGAAGGCAATGAGACGTCAGTGTATTCGTCATATCCGCATAGGCCTACATTTTCTTGCCGGACAACCTTTCAAGGAAAAGTACTTTGTCAACGGCAGATATTCAATTTTATCAAAATTGAAATTTTTACCTAACATAGTTTATTAAAAATTTAGAATATACATTATAGATGAGGTATGGGGTTATCTCAAAAGTAGAATGTATCGCAACAAGCCTCGCACCATCATCCAGCCGAAACAAACCATAAGGAACGAAATCAGTGCCATCGAACCTGTTTTGTTGGAGCGCATTATGCAGAACTTTCATAGCAGATTGCAGGAATGTATTCGTTCCCGTGGAGGCTACTAAACTACTTACGAAATGTAGTTTTAAAAATGTAATTAGACAATAATAAATTGCATTGTACTTGATTACTTCCAGTATGGGCTATATGTTTTCTTTCAATTCGTCCTGAGTGTCCCACAACAGGGCTATAAAACCGTCATATTCCACTGCCGCACCTTATATAAATTGCACTTTTAAAAATAAATAGATATATTTTATCAACGTGAAAATGAGTTTAAAAATAAATATGATAATTTATTGAAATAATTGAAATTTGAATATTCACAATTAAAAATGAGTCACATATAATTAATATATAAAAATACATTTGGGCCCTGATATTTCAATTCTTATTTATTTAGAAATGTTTGTAGGTTTTTTTGTCTCCACGTATTACCGTCTATAATGGCAGATTACAGAAATTATATGTTCAGTAGACCTATATGTTTCACACGTGAATGTTGTAACTGGACACAGCCTATGTATGTACACATCTATAAATAAATAATTTATGAAACAATTACAAAATAAATCACAGCAAAACAAAATTATTTTCACTGACTACTTACTTTACGAGTCTCTACACATTATAACGAGTGACTTTAAACATTCTGAGTGTTTCAAAAGAAACAATTCTCCTTCTTTCTGATAAAATACGTTTTCTTCTTTCCTAATGAAGTGCTTGGTGTCAAATTCTTCTATTGGAACAATGATTTCCAACCGTTTAGCTTTGTTTTGTTTTAAATGTTTGCTGAACAGCATACCTGAAATGTGTATGCTGTGCTATACTCCATATACACCTACAACATTACTGTTGCGCGTTGCTTGAAGGTTTTAGATAACCAAACGCAGGACTCTTGTCATCACTCATCACTTCATCATATTCACGTGGGTAATACGTCATAGCAACGTAGTTGCAATAAGATTATGCTCATTTCTTTCATTTTACGAGGGATGGAAAAAAATTGTGGAATTATGTAATTTGAGATGATAGTAGACTTACTTCGAGATCTCTCTCTGAAAGAAAATTATATTCAACAGGATTAGAGATCAGGTAGGATCCTTTTTGTCCAGCGTTGCATAATGAAGAACGACGATGATAACAGACATACGCATTTTATTTTTAACTGAATATGAGAAATTGGATTTGGACAAATAGTAACTATTGATGTAACACATTAATAATTTAAATTATTTCGAAGGACGACATTCTTATTTGTGGACCTACACGAATGGAACATTCTGAAATATTTTTACTGCAATTATACTGACGAAAAGCTAAATTCCTGTATTTTCTTTTCACTGAAATAACTTCTGGCTATTCATTAAAACACACAGAAATTAACAAAAATTGTTTACAAACTACGCTTAATGTTCCTTCGGGTGTTATAATCTTCACATCAAAGAGATAGAAAATTTTCTACATTACCTTGATATAGGTCTATATTTCATAATACATATACCAAATTTCTAATTATATTAAAGGATTAACTAGAAGTCCGGATATATTCCAAGATACACTGTCCTCGAGGTACGATAGTAATATATATTCATTTCATTTCATTAATTTATTTAGTGTTCTTCCGAAGGGCAAGTCTTTCACTGCAAACTCAGCCTTCTCTAACCTTTCTTATTTTCTGCCTTCCTTTTCGTTTCCTCATGTGATCCATATATCTTAATATCGTTTATCATCTGATATCTTCTTCTTCCCCGAACTCTCCAACCATTCCTTCTAGTGCATCCTTCAGTAGACAGTTTCTTCTCAGCGAGTGACCGAACTAATTCCTTTTCGTCTTCTTGATCAATTTCAATATCATTCTTTCTTCACCCACTCTTTCCAACACAGCTTCATTTTTTATTCTCTGTCCACTTCACACGTTTCATTCTTCTCCATATCCACATTTCAAATGCTTCTATTCGCTTCTCTTCACTTCGTCGTGACGTCCATGTTTCTGCACCATATAATACCACACTGCATACAAACCACTTCACTAGTCTCTTCCTTAGTTCTTTTTCAGAAGTCCGCAGAAAATACTTTTTTTTTCTATTAAAAGCTTCCTTTGCCATTGCTATCCTCCTTTTGACTTCCTGGCAGCAGCTCATGTTACTGCTTATAGTACACCCCAAGTATTTGAAGTTGTCCACTTGCTCTACTGCCTCATTTAGAATTCGCAAGTTTATCTTCTGTATTTTTCTTCCTATGACAATGCTCTTCGTCTTATTTGCATTTATTTTCAGCCCATACTGCTCACAGCTGTCAATTAGATCCAGCAGCATATCCTTTAGTATCATTTCCTCTTCTGCTAACAACGTTATATCATCAGAAAATCTTATGCATTTTATTCTTTTTCCTCCTACTATCACTCCTCCCATGTTCTCAAAACATAAAGGAGGGAAACTTAAAAAAGGGGGGGCAAAAATAACAACAGTGAAAAGCCAAATTACATACTATTTTTCAGAATATTATTTATTTAAGTGTTTCTGAAGAAGATGAATAAGTAATGAAATGTTTCCTAACAATTTTTTTACATTTTAATGAATCAATATCATTGTTGCCACATTTAGTAAAGTTGGGTTAAATAGAATATTTAGGATACCGTAACCTTTATTATTATACTTTAAAATTAATAATAATTGCATTAATAACTATAGAAGCAGAAAGAATGCAATTTCCTAATTATTCTAGTCTTTCAGTAACTCTATAATATTCTTCTCTTGCTACGTAGAAGGGTAATGAAGGACATTCCTCCAATCTTCTCGAACAAGACTATACAGGACTGCAGCCATGACGTCATTTGTACTATTTCGACAACTCGCCTAGCATTCCTCAATGTTTTAAATTTATTGCAACATTTATCTACGAGCTTGCTCTACACAAAAAATGAAAGTCATGCCAGCATATAACATCGTTAAATGCTAACAGAACAGTTTGCATGTAAAAGATGGACAACACAAACCTATAAATATAAATTACAAGTTAAATAAAGAGCTTTTTTCTACGCGTGTACGGTCAAACTTTGTCATAGTCAAAACCCTGTGTGTGCATACAAGTGTATTGCTCGGCAAAGCGAATTTCAAACGCGGAAAATATGTGCAACAACGCTTTGACGTCATCATATTGTAACATAAACAGACATCTGATCGATTGCAGAACCGTGACCTACAAGGCTAAGTAGGAAGCTCGTTTTGCCGGGTAATACATGAGTAGAAGCATATACACAGTATACTAGTATATGCACACATGTGTACTTTAGTATTATTGCTCTGTTGTGTTGACAGTTTTCGAACGGCGTTGGTCTAAACCAGTGGTGGGCAAAATGAACGCAACCCACAAGACAGGATTTAAATGGCAACTACATACTGTGGGACGGGTTGCACTCTACAGTGCAGTGACGGATTTACAGACAGTTGCGCCACTACACTCCTACCTACCATATGTAATTATAATAGTCCATTCACGTGATATATAATTAATCATTTTTCAAAGCGATTTCTTCGAAATTGGGATTTATATCTATGCATGCTATTTTCAGTTGCGCAAGGAGATGAGCATCGCTTAAGCGGGATCTGTGGCTGGACTTTATAAATTTCATTTTAGAAAACAGCTGTTCGCATTGGTAGGTTGATGAATACATACCGTCATTTCCCATAACTATGGTTCTGGAACACAACTATGGTCCACGATACAACCATTCAAAGACCATTGTAGAAGTAACATAGACCGTTCGTACATAACTGCAGTGACTTGAATTCAAACTACAGTACAGCAAGAATATAGATAAACGAGGTACTACGTTGTGGAGTACAAAATTTGAATAGTTGTATCGTGGACAATAGTTATGTTCCAGGACCATAGTTATGGGAAATGACGGTACTCATTATTTTTGAAGCAAACTGTCTAAGCAATGGATATGTAGTACTGGACATCTTTTAAAAAAAATTAGCCCCCAGTAGACCTTCACATTCTGCTTTCAAGAAGCCATCATTCTGCAAATCCAGTCCCTCTAACTGCAATTCTGGGATAACATTTTCAATTTAAACATGAAAAGGGGGTGGCAAAAATATTTAAATCTTTCTCCATCCTTCGAAAATCACTGAATCTGTGTTCTTTGAACTCGTATAACAGGTGATCTGTTTTAAGAATGTACATATTTAAGTTCGCGTCCTGAATATTTGTAACTGATCCTAAACTTGAGAAATGAAAGTACCGCCTTCCTTGTAAGTGTGATATCCTCTTGATTATATGATTTTGCGAAAGACATTGTGTCACTAATGAAGTTCCGAAGTACAGCAATCAAGTATAATCCGCCACGTACACGCGCAGTATTTTCATGGAGTGGGGGAAGGGGAAAGTAGGGGGTAAGTTTGATGCTTCGCTGAAGTCTGACTTCACTGGGGCAATGCCGCAGGAATGCCCACCATTGGTCTAAACCGTACCTTAAGTAGTGAAATTATCATAATTTAGATATGGCACGAAGCCCTGATTCCACTAAGGTGGACTCAGGATGTCAAATACAAAACTTACGAATAGATTTATACATACTAAATTAAAGGTTATATTATTTTTATTTTTGAAGATACAGCTCACTCGCATAGGTAATTTTGTCTGTCAAAATCTATATGTAATAAGCAATTGAGAAACTTACTACTAATAGATAAATGTTGTACTAAAATGTAGGTTGATACTATCAGAATTTTGTATAGCGTATGTGTATGGATTTGGAATAATTTATACATATATTTTGTGTATATACAAAATGTTCCATAATTGTAAGTACAAACTGCAAAAGTGAATAGAGGACAATGCACTAAGACAAAAAGTCATAATAAGCATAGGTACGGAAACCAACCGGTTCTATAGGGTTTTATTATGTCTCGTTAGTACAGGTGCTCTGCATTGGAGGATGATAGGGCATAACATTTGCTTAACCCTAGGATGCATGGCCTCTAGGACTTATATCAATGCATAATGGGGGCCTCAAAGGCCCCCCATTATAAATTCAATGGATATTCTTATCTTTTAAGTTCAATTTCAATCTTGTGGTATTTTTATTGTTAGTTATTCAATATGGTGCCATAATAGAATAATAGTCAAATAAAGTGAAGTTGTCTATGTTCTACATGATACTGCCTCATTTCAAATTTATCCATAAATGCTATTAGCTAGTCGATCATATGTCGTGCAATTCTGTAACTCGCACGCGCAACGTGTTAACGATATTTGATATCAGTCTCATCTTGTTGATATTCTATTTTTACCTTTAGCTGTTCTAAAGCAGATCTAGACAGTACTTCTTTACTAAAACGTTCACTGTGTTTATTTGTAACATAAAATGTTATGCGTAAGAACGTGTAATAGAGCATAATACAAGCTTTACCTTCCTTCTTAATAAAAAATCTTTCTCTTTCGACTCATCACTAAAGGGAAATGCTCTGGGGATTATATTGTTTTTCACTTAAAACGAGCAGCTACTTACTGAAGACACGAGCGAACTTGCGTGTTGCAACAACCGCATAAAGACAGTGCAGATAGTACAGAGTGCGTTCTACCTGCACTTAGGTTGTGTTGACACTTTGAGAGCACGAGTTGGTCACCCATGGTCATGGGTGTACCACAGAAGCTGCTTTTCCCAAAGAGGCACATTATCCAAATGATCGCGTAACTCATAATGGAATAATGGAGGTACGTACGATCATTAAGTCTGACAATAAGAAATGAGGTTGCAAGTGTGCCAGATGTATTCACTTGGTGGCCACAGTGATGTTATAATTATCTGAGAAAAGTTTGGTTTCAGTACCTATGTTTATTAGGACTTTTTGACTCTTACATTGTTCTCTAGTCACTTCTGGAGTTCGTACTTGTAATTGTGAAACACTATACAGGCTGTTTCAGAGGTGGTGTTACAAACTTTCAGGGATGATGGCGAAGGGCACATTTATCAATTTGAGATAAGGAACCCTGGTCCGGAAATGACCGAGTCGAAAGTTACAAGCAAAAATAGTTGTGTGGAAATGAAATAATTTTATTCCTCTGTACACCTTATTTATGTGTATTTATCTATACATCTTACAAATACTGCATTCATCTGACGTTGATTACGTTGTCTACTTACAGTATTCCATTCAGTGCGCTGTCTGAGGGATGGGGACAGGGAAACTACACTAAACCAATGCAGATAGCGTAATGTGTAACAGACATGGTCGGTCCTGATATGCACTTCTGTAGACAGCAGTGTATATGTACAAGTTTCAGTGTCCAGTCGATCAGTCCTAGTGAAATGGAGGAGTACACGAGAGCGCAATATGCAGACCTGATTTTCGAATACGGATGAGCCAATGGGAACAGTAGACAAGCTCACACATTGTATTGGGCCAACTACGCACGTACCCATATCATTTTTCCACGACTGTTCCAAAAGTTAAGGGAAGGGGGGCACATGGCGCCAAATTACAATTCCATTTCCATACAGCTATTTTTGCTTATAACTTTCGACTCGCTCATTTCCGGACTATGGTTGCTTATCTCAAATTGATACATGTGTCCTTCGCCATCATTCCTGAAAGTTTGTAATACCACCTCGGAAACACCTGTATTTGTTTCATATTATGGAAGAAACGAAATAAAAAATATAATTTGGACCGATTTCGAGTTAATCAAACACTGAATTTTTTCATGTTGAAATAGAGATCTGTGAAGTTTACACTAAAACTATTAAGTTTATGTGCATCATTCCCGTAGAAATTTACCCACAGAGATTAAATATCAGTAGTTCATGAGAAATCGCTGTACTTTGTGGAACAGAATATAGGCTTATGCTCAGAACCATTTCTTTGGAATCAAGAAAGCTGAAGACGTGTAGGTTTTTTTTTTTTTTTCGAGATAATCTCTAGACATTGTTAGCGCGGGCTTGGGTGGATGATCAGCAAACTAACTTTTTTTGTATTCATAAACCAGTGTTAGCGATATGATATGATATGAATCCTGTACAAGTAACCAGTCGATAGCCGGGGCTAGTTTAGCACGCTCGTTGTGCGGGCTACCGAAATGTCTATTAATAGCACCCTACAAATATATTCCGCAACATCACAATATTTCCTTTTATCAGAAAGTATAAAATTAGCGAAATAAGAAATCGTAAAGAAGGAAAGAAACTCTCCACACAACATACATTTTATTTTTATTTTAGTAGGTTATTTTACGAAGCTTTATCAACAGCTTTGGTTATTTAGCGTCTGAATGAGATGAAGGTGATAATGCCAGTGAAATGAGTCCGGGGTCCAACACCGAAAGTTACCCAGCATTTGCTCATATTGGGTTGAGGGAAAACCCCGGAAAAAAAACCTCAACCAGGTAACATGCCCCGACCGGGAATCGAACCCGGCACAACATACATAAAATATAGTGCAGAGTCAATTTATTGCCACAACGTTTGCTTGATCTTGTAATAGTGCATACCTAAATTTAATACAACATCGACTTCGTAAGTAAGGAGGTTTGCCACTAATGGAAGGAATTCTACTCGCCGTACGTACTGTAAACGTTGCTATTTCTGAATTAGAAACCTTTGGCTGGAGAGTTTACCTGGAACTTGCGAGTGGAGTGTGGTATAAATACATTCTCCGTCCATTATTGGCACACACAGCAAGGCATGCCACGTCATTCTCAAGATAAATAAATTGGATCTGTAATGCAGCATAGGATATATCACAGAATCGAGTTTATGCTCCTAGCTGCCTCTGATGCGGTTGAAACTGTTTCACTTTTAAAGTAAGTACGTGCCAGATGCAAGGTTAGTTACAAAAATGAACGTCTGGTGTTTAAAGTAATGTAAAGTGGTGAACTTCGGAATGGGATTATAGCAAAGGTGGAGGCCTGCGCATGTTATCGACGCGGCAGACGAGGCTCGTGACGTCATCTTTATTACAAATCGCAATCGGACCTCATAAAGCAGCGTGGGCAGTACTTATGAAAATAATATTTTATATCAAACAGAAGCTGTGCTTCAAGTTGTCGCTATTGTAATGTTTGTTATTATTATTATTATTATTATTATTATTATTATTATTATTATTATTATTATTATTATTATTTTCCCATTAGCATCACATTATCAACAACATTATTATTTCACTATCATTATCGTAATCATCATTATTATGATGATTATTATCATTATCATTAGAATTATCATCGTGATTATTATTTATTATTATAATTATTTCCTTGGATCATTAGATATATCGTATTAGAATCTTCACTAATCCTTAATCTATTATTCTCGTTCATTTAAAATATAGGATAGACAATTGGCGAAAAATATGTAGAGAAGAATAAAGAAGTGTAATGTAGTATTTGTGTACCTAGAAAAGACTTTTGACACAGTGAATTGGAATAAAATGTTGGGAATCCTAAAGAAAATAGATGTGGATTGAAAAGAGAGAAGCCTGCTCAGTAATCTTTATATGAAACAACGAGTGAAAATCAGGATAAGAGAAGAAATGTCAGAAGGAAGTGAAATTGGGAGAGGAGGACGTCAAGGATGTCCTTTATCACCTACCCTGCTCAACATCTACTTGGAGGATTTAGTGAAGAACTGTTTTCAGAACATAGGAGGAATGATAGTAGGAGGAAGAAGAATAAAATGCATAAGATTTGCTGATGAAATGGCGTTGTTAGTAGAAGAGGAAATTATACTAAAGGATATGCTACTGGAGCTAAATGACAACTGTGAGCAGTATGGGATGAAGATAAACTCAAATAAGACGAAGAGAATGGTCATAGGAAGAAAAATAAAGAAGATAAACTTGCGAATTCTGAATGAGGCAGTAGAGCAAATCGACAATTTCAAATACTTGGGGTGTACTATAAGCAGTAATATGAGCTGCTGCCAGGAAGTCAAAAAGAGAATAGGAATGGCAAAGGAAGCTTTTAATAGAAAAAGGAGCAAATTCTGCGTACCTCTGAAAAAAGAACTAAAGAAGAGACTAGTGAAGTGCTTTGTATGGAGTGTGTTATTGTATGGGGCAGAAACATGGACATTACGACGAAGTGAAGGGTAGCGAATAGAAGCACTTAAAATATGGATATGGAGAAGAATGGAACGTGTGAAGTGGGCAGAGAGAGTAAGAAATGAAGCTGTGTTGGAAAGAGTTGGTGAAGAAAGAATGATGCTGAAACTGATCAGAAGAGGAAAAGGAACTGGTTGGGTTACTGGCTGAGAAGAAACTGCGTACTGAAGGATGCATTGGAAGGAATGGTGAACGGGAGAAGAGTCCGGGATAGAAGACATGAGGCGATAGACAACTTTAAGATATATGGATCATATGAGGAGACAAAAAGAAAGACAGAGAATAGGAAAGACTGGAGAAAGCTGGGTTTGCAGTGAAAGACCTGCCCTTAGACAGTATACTGAATGAATGAATGAATGAATGAATGAATGAATGAATGAATGAATGAATGAATGAATGAATAAATAATGAAATTTATTTTTTTTAATGTCTTAGATTAAAGTATTACTGGTATACGTATCAGTAAACAAATTATGATTTTTCCAATATTATTGAGGCATAATTAAAGCACTCGTAGGAGAAACATTGTAACACTTCACTATGATGTATTACGGTGAAACACTGCCAATGACCTCACTAATTTTCAGGCTGTGGAAAAGAAATTTCAAAGAAATATCGAAGAAAGTTTATGGATCACATATCTGGTGATATCATATGCTCAAAATTACAAAGAATATGCGCTAAGAGGTAAACTGAATTTATAGATGCAATAAATTGTATGTGCATTCCTAACGTTCGTCTTGCAAAGTAAATGGTAGTACTTGGAACAGGCCACTTAGGCTACGATATAGACCTAAGCGAGAGGACGAGAATTCATTTAATTCATTTGTCTAAATTGTCTTTATATGCATATATAAAATCTGTGTTTATTTAGTTTGTTTATTCATAACGATTGTAAATATTTTACACCAAAATTCTTAATGCGTTTTTCCATTTCGATATGTTTAACAATGTACGAAATTAGTACCCTTTCAACACAGGGATTAGCTAACATAATTTAATTATCTTCAACTATCCTGTCTTTATGCCGTCCGACAATAAGCGCACATAGAATATACTGCCCCGAGGTTTCGTAAATCCCACTGAGAACGCTAGCTTGTGTGCACTGTGCTACTACACAATCTCCCGACTGGCGGTCCAGATACACAAAGGAATTCATCAACGTATTTTACCCGTAAACTGTTAGTGAGGTGATTGAACTATCGTTCTCGCGATATTGCGCATGCGTCATGCTCCAGCTTCATTCCATCACAACAGTGGATTATTATTAGACATGGTAGATTTCTGGAATGTAAGATAAAAATTTAGTGCTTTAAAATCAAATTTAACATTTAAAGCACTTTTAATAGTATAAGTTAGAATTTTCTAGCATTTTAGGGTGAAACATTTTTAATGGAATGTTTGATGATAGAAATTGTGAAAATAATGAATAAGGTAAAATGCTACCTTTAAAGAATGCAGAAAATTTAATGAAAATCTGTTATCTATAGTAATAATAAATCTTTAAGCGAAATTTTTCTGGGAATTTTCGATTTTCCAAAAATAATTGGTGTTAACATGTATAATTAATCATCCTGAAAATGAAAATCGCTTTTTTGAAATTTTTGTTTGTATTTCTGTCTGTCTGTCCGTCTGTCTGTCTATCTGTCTGTCTGTCTGGATGTTTGTTACCTTTCCACGCGATAATGGCTGAACGGATTTCGATGAAAATTGGAACGTAAATTAAGTTCGTTATAACTTAGATTTTAGGCTATATGGCATTCAAAATACTTCATTTAAAAGGGGGATTATAAGGGGGCCTGATTTAAATAAACCGAAATATCTCGCTTATTATTGATTTTTGTGAAAAATATTACATAACAAACGTTTCCTTAAAAATGATTTGCGATAAGTTTTATTCCAGGCAAAATTTTGATAGGACTGATATTTAAGTCTGTCTGTCTGTCTGTCTGTCTAGATGTTTGTTACCTTTTCACGCGATAATGGATGAACGGGATTCGATAAAAATTGGAATATAAATTAAGTTCGTTGTACCTTAGATTTTAGGCTATACGGCATTCAAAATACTTTATTTAAAAGGGGGGTTATAAGGGGGCCTGAATTAAATAAACCGAAATACCTCGCTTATTATTGATTTCTGTGAAAAATGTTACATAGCAAAAGTTTCTTTAAAAATGATTTTCGATAAGTTTTATTCCAGGTAAAAGTTTGATAGGACTGATATTTAAGGATATACAAGAGTTTTAAAATAACAATACAACACATTTCCACTGCCGCCTCAGATTATAGTGTCGTTGTTCCGTAACTTCTATGTGCAAAATATTAAATTTTTTAGTAGGAAAAAAAAACAAATTTATTCATTCTATGGCAGTAGTCCATAGGAGATCGTGAATTCTTACATTTTTGAAAGAAAGAAATATAATTAAGTTATATATAGTAGATTGTATACCCAAATGCTGGATTGGAAAGATACATGCCATTATTCATCACCACCTCAATTACCAATACCAAAAAACATTAATCAAATTCTATAATCAGTTACATGAACACAAGCCATCTACAACACACAATAGAAACAGGAACTCAACAAGAGTAAAAACGGCCTGCTGATATACCCACACATTCTAAACACGCGACATGACCACACATGTTAAGGCGTGAATAAAATATACTTAACAAAAAAAAAAGATGCACAGTAAGTTTAACATAAAAATGATCTTCGTACACAATCAACTCTATTAATTTGGAGGGATTTATTAAAGGATGCATTTAAGACTAATTTAGAAACATGTTAAAGGAATTGTCATTGCACCAAATGAGTGGTCTCTGGACCAAAATGATCGCATTTTAATTATTTAAATACAATTTAAATTAAGTAACGTATTAAACGATTTATTCTTCTATCAAACACGAATGTTCCCTGAACCCAATGTTCTATTTTAATTTTGTAATTACTTTATATTTATTTCTAATAAGTGCAGCGGAGCGCACGGGTACAGCTAGTAGAGAATAAATTATTAACTTTGTCTAAATTCACTTCCTATAATTGGGTACCTCCTCTTACACAAAAGCAGTCAGAGTTTACATACGTTATTCAGAGATCGCGTAAAAAACAAATATTCTGTCTGTAACTACTATACAAAGTTTCATGAAATTCTGTTGGATAGGAGAAAGGTTATTAATTCTGTCTAAATGCATCCCCTGTAATAGGGTAGTTCATCTCATTAAACATTAGGGTTTGCTCACAAAATAAATATTCTGTCTGTAACTACTATACAAAGTTTTATGAAATTCAGTTAGATAGAAGAAATGTTATTAATTCTGACTAAATGAATCCTCTATAATGAGTTAGTTCATCTCATTTAAACTCTGTTCATAGTTAGCATAAAAAAAAACAAATATGCTACCTTAACAACTGTATAAGTTACAATTTCATGAAAATCTGTTGGATGGGTGAAGAGTTACTAACTTTCATTAAATGCACCCCTAATAATGGGGTAGTTTCTTTACACCAAAGTAATCAGAATTTTTATACAAAACAAATATGTTACCTGTAACTATTAAACAAAATTTCATGAAAATCTGTTGAGTAGAAGAACGATTATTAATTTTGTCTAGCTGGATTTGTGTTTAAGAACACTGTGGAACATAGGCGGAGAGAGAATCGTTTCCTTGGGAGGGGGGTGGGGCAAAGCAAAACCACATAATCCCCATATAACGGGGTTATGGGGCAGATCATTTACCTTCTCCCCCCGTTTTAGCTTGACCATGGTACAGTATAATATATCGGAATATGATCATTTTAATAAAGGTATTTTCGGGGGACATGTTTCTTACAGTGTTACATCCATATCCGCGATCTTTCGGACCGAATTGTATAGGGCTTGAACTGTAGATCTACTACAAATTATAATAGGGCATAATTTAAAACAATTCCTCTCTTTCTCTCTCTCGTACAGAATACAGTAGCGTGCAAATTAATCCGAACACGACATATTTTTACATTTTCTGTCATTGTTGGCCTCACAGCTGCTCATACCGCTTTAATTGACATCTGTAGTACGTGTAATTCCATTGTTGAAGGTCTGTCATTATTTGTTTTTATAATATGTGACATTTTGCCTCTAGTTTTGTACTTATAAGCATTTCAGTTGTGTTGAAGATTTAATACTGCAATCCTGTGTACATTCTGTCGTCTTCACAAATGGATACAACTCCACGAAAATGGTCTAAAATTATAACATTAGCAGAGCATTCTTCTATGACACAGAGGAAAATTGCTGCAGAATGTCACATCGGTTTGGCTACTGTTAATTCGATCATAAAACGATACAGGGAGACTGGATTCATCACACCCCAGAAAAAAGGAAACTGTGGCCGGAAAAGGAAGACTTCACCTGCAGATGATCGTTTAATTGTCAGGAAAAGTAAATTAAATCCTAGACTAACTGCTGTCGACTTAACCCGCGAGTTAATGGCTACCACTGGGGCGAATATTCACGTCACAACAGTTCGGCGTAGGCTTTTGGAAGCTGGACGAAGGGCTCGTAAGCCTATTAAGAAGCAACTGCTAACCCGTGTTATGTGCAAAAAACGCTTAATGTGGGCAAAATTACATCAACACTGGACAGGGAATGGCTGGAAGAATGTACTTTTTTCCGATGAGTCTCATTTCGAGGTCCACTGCCACCGTGTTTCTTACGTACGGAAAGGATCCGAAAAAGTAACAGCAGCTCATCTCCAACAAGCACCCAAATACCCCACTAAAGTAATGTTTTGGGGTTGTTTTACACATGAAGGGCCTGGAGCATTAATACCTATCAAGGGAATGATGAATTCTGACAAATATATTCACTTATTGGAAACCAGAATCGTACCCCAGCTGCAAAAATCATTTCGGGTTGACAGAGGTGTGTTCCAACAAGACCTGGCACCATGCCATACGTCTCGAAGAACTACAGAATTCTTCAACAAGAAGAATATTCAGGTACTCCCCTGGCCAGGCAACTCACCCGAATAAACCCCATTGAGAACTTGTGGTCAATTTGCAAAAGAAGAATGCAAAAAATGGATTGTTCTACAAGGGAGAAGATGATTTCTGCCCTCATTGGTGTATGGTTTCGCGATGAAGAAATGAAGAATATTTGTGGGAAATTAGTGGAATCCATGCCAAATCGTCTCAGAGCTGTTATTAGGAACAAGGGAGGCCACATAGATTACTGAGGTATGTCTTAGATCCTTTTTTTTTTTATCCCGTTTGATTGTTTTTGCATAAGTAATTACGTTGTTCGGATTAATTTGCACGCTACTGTAGTTTAATAGTTTATATTACATATCTAAGAACAATATGTGTAGACAAGGTCAGGTAAGCCAAGAACAATTACAAAGAGAGTGTATGATCAAAAAATTCGTCAACGCATATACTGTACATCAATAAAACTACGTAACAGTGCTAACAGAAACATTTTTATATTAAGCTTTCCTGAAAATGTCATATGAAATGTAAACTCTAATTATGTTATTTAATCTCGTCTTTAAGTTTACATATTATACCGGTATCACTTTTCTTTTTTCTGCATTATTCTGCAGTACGTTATTCATATTTCTCCAAGTTGTAGCCTGAACACCTGCAGACTTTTAACACATGAATACAGGCTGTTACAAAATAAACATTACAGTACTCCCATTCCTCAAATGAGGTATAGAAATTCCTATACATTCAAAAATTTAAAATAAATATTATAGTCCAGACATATGATCTGAAGACATTAATTCGTCAATTTAAGCACAGAAACTTAATCATAAACAAACGCAAAAAAGAAAATCTTTTGAATTCAATGTAAGGCGCTTGCCTGCCGGTCTGAAGTTGCGCACGGGCGCGGGTTCGATCCCCGCTTGAGCTAGTTACCTGTTTGGGTTTTTTTCCGAGGTTTTCCCCGACTGTAAGTTGAACGCTAGGTAATCTATGGCGAATCCTCGGCCTCATCTCGCCAAATACCACCTCACTATCACCAATTTCATCGATGCTAAATAACCTCGTAGTTGATACAGCGTCGTTAAATAACCAACATATATATATATATATATATATATATTGAATTCAATGTTCTCTAAGCTTTATAAAATGAGTTCAGGAAAGTTTAAGGGGACACTGCCCCCATACCCCCCATAATTCCGCCTATGCTGTGGAATGTGGGGCTTATGTGAAGTCGGCATTGAACTTCCGAGTTCCTTAAAAGCCATTTGTAATAAATAAGAATTAGTGACTAGAAATATGCAAATAAATTTAGAACCAGGAAGTGGACGACAAGGATCATGGTGATGACGGTAATTAAGGTTACATAAGTAGTATATCACCATCAAATTAATCACAAAAATTTAATTTCGAAGTCTGAGCTCTATGACTCTTGAAACCAACACTTCATGAGGATTATGAATCAACACCGCCCATCCATTAGCAGCGGAATTATTTTATGTATTCAACCGCATAAGATAACACAATACAAACACGGACCTAAGAAAGTGAGAAAGTGAAAGAGAGAAAAGTCCACATTTCTGCTGCTAAATTTATTTCCAGAAACCTTTCACTAGAACCACGAAAATAGAAATTCTGATTTATTTTTAATCTGTTTAATTACTTTCGATTCCATGACACATATACGCCTGTATGCATAGTTCCTCGGGTTTAGCTAAACACTGCATTTCGTGAATTGTTTGGACTTGTTTAGATTATACATTTTAAGAGCTGCGTCAGTCTGTGGCAGTAGAATACACAAGTTAAATTGTTTGATTTTATACAGATCGTTATTTCTCCTCGAATAATTTATATCCTTGCTGTTTATTAAATTTGGACCTCGTTAAAAGACAAGTATATTTTAATAGAAATACCTAACTTTCTTTATTCCTTGTCTTATTTACCGACGTTTAAATGTAAAATGAGGACAATGATTTTTTTTTGTAGGGATATTTTCGCAATAAATTGCGTTCTGGTTTTCTCATGACAATATTTAAGATACTTTACGTCAATTTTAGACAAAGTAAGGAAATATAGAGGTTATTATTTTCCTTTCATTCTTGCAATCTTCATTTCATATTCATTATTACAAATAAAGCACTACAACAAATACTGCTGCTGTTATTGCTATCCCTCCTAAAATCTATTAGAACAATCTTATTTTCTGAATAACATTCCGTCATTGAGTCTCAGATCTATCTGCCCGAGATATCGAAAAAACGCACTATCGGTATTATATTTTTTCGAATGCCATGGAATGTTTCAAGAAATTTTGGGATAACGAGTTCCGAACACAAATTTTTTTAAGGCAAATAGAAAAATACACACAATTTGTTTATGAAAAATAAGGAACAGAAAACGATAATAAGAATGCCGCAAAATTATATAATTTATTTTAATTCGAATAGAAATCACTGTTAAATATCGACTCATATATAATCGTACTGCGATTGTAAGAATTTTAGGATTATAGTTATACAGGGTGTTCAAAAGTGATGTAAGACTTAGCAGATAGATAAACAGTTATTATATTTTCCACCAGTTTGCAATGTACTTCATATTTTCTTTTCCAAGATGAATTATTGAAGTGTAATTCTAATTAGCATTAAACGAATCTACGCAAAGATGTGTCTCAGTGAAACATACAGCAGAGTTCGTACTGGCCAGTCTCTGTCTGATGATTTTCCAATTCACTGCGGGCTAAAGCAAGGAGATACACTATCATCTTTACTTTTTAATTTTTCTCTAGAATATCCATTGGGAAAGTCCAGGATAACAGAGAGGGTTTGGAATTTAACGAGTTACATCGGTTGCTTATTTATGCGGAAGAGTGAATGTGTTAGGAGAAAATCCAAACACGGGAATTTTACTGGAAGCAAGTAAACAGATAGGTTTGGAAGTAAATCTCGAAAAGACAAAGTATATGATTATGTCTCGTGACCAGAATGTAGTACGAAATAGAACTATGAAAACTGGAAATTTATGCTTTGAAAAGTTAGACAAATTCACATATTTTGGAGTAACAGTAACAAATATAAATGACCAGGGAACGGATTTATATGGACTAAAAATATATGAAATATGTAAATATATATGTAGTTATTTTTACCAAAATATGGAATTAAATATGGATTTTTACCAAAATATGGAATTAAATATGGACTTAAAATTATAAAAAAATGACTATGTACGTTAAATATTGGTACATTTTAATCAAACTAAACAAAAAATATAATGGACGTACCTTATCTTCCAATGTAGTTTCAACAAAACACAATTTTTATTGTCTGTTACCATAACAATAGGTTACAAACATTTCTTTCAAGTGCTGAAAAGTGAATCTTCTTCTATTGTCTCTGAGGATAGATTTATACTGACTAAAAGAGCGTTCGACGTCACAAGAAGTAACTGGTACATAATTCAATTTCACAATGTCTGCTGGGGATAAGTCCAAGTTAATCTTCACTGTTGATTCACCACTCATCACAGCAACAACCTTTTGTAGTTCTTCATATCCAGGGTTTTTTGAAAGTACAGTGTCCACCTTAGCTCTTACTGCATCTGCAACTTTACCTCTACCACGATTCAGTTGTTCCACAGTACTATTTATAATTTCAAAACTTTCAGATAGTGAAAGGTGCCTATTTTGGAGACTTTTGAGCGTTTTTATGATGCATGAAAATGTATGCTGAATGTGAGCTAAGTCATTCTTCACACTTATGTCACAGGTAACTGTTTTCGCAGTATCAATTGAGACTGCATCTTCAGAGTCCAATGCAAGGAGAACATTGTTAATAGAGTCTATATGTTCGGCATAATATTCAACTGCTTCTAGCCATGTACCCCATCTAGTTAAAATTGGCTTTGGTGGCAATGGAATTTCAGGGTACATTTCTTTCAACACGTTAACTCTACTGGGAGCTTTGAGAAATACTTTTTTCACTGATGAAATCAACAAATCTACTTTAGGGAAATTGTCTCTGACCACTTCTGCCACACGATGAAATGCATGCGCCACACAAGTAAAATGAGTCAATTTAGGATATACAACAGATAATGCTTGTCCAGCTTTGACCATATAAGGGGCAGCATCGCTAATAAAGAATAACACATTATCGTACATAATACCCTTTGGCCACAGGATACCCATAGCTTCGTTGAACAGTTTAACTATAGTTTTGTTATTGCACTTTTCTAGAACATCACAATGTAAAAGAATTCGTTCAGAATATTGTTCACTTAACAAACCGATAACTACATTACCAACAAGTCTACCTTCTTTGTCGGGAGTCTCATCAATGGAAACCCAAATTGAACTATCTTTAATTTCATCTCTTATCTTCTGTATTGTCTCATCGTAGATGGATGGAGCATACGTCTTCCTAAGTGTTGACTCATCCGGGATTGTATGTTGAGTATATTTTTCAAGGAATTCCCTGAAGACCTTATTCTTTAGTTTGTAGAGAGGAATATCAGCAGAGATGAGAGAACGGCACAGGTCGATGTTAAACTCAGATCTTACATTTGATGTTGTTGGTTGTGTTAAAAACAATAGTCTCTGCTTGGAATTTAGTTGTTTGTTGGCCTGATGTTTACTAGTTGTAATGTGTTGTTGCACCAGGAACTTTTGTGTAGATGATACTGCACACTGACACAAATTACAAAATAATATTTTATTGTCAGTTGATAAACCATCTTCTTTAAATTCTGAAATGTAACTTGTTAGTTTTGATTTTAAATTGACTGAATGACGTACTTTTGGCATATTTACCGTCTTTATAGTATGATTTACAAAACTGAACCTATGTGTACTCTGACTGGCATTTAACTGTTGAGCTGCACAACTGAAGTCTGTTAAAAATTTTAAATTAAATTAATACAGTTTTGTAACTTAC
Organism: Periplaneta americana; assembly: GCF_040183065.1. NCBI lineage: Eukaryota > Metazoa > Arthropoda > Insecta > Blattodea > Blattidae > Periplaneta > Periplaneta americana. Next base: position 77,795,684 of record NC_091120.1, read on the forward strand.
TTTCCCATTGTTGATAGGACTGCTAATTTTCAAATAACTCTGATGTTAAAGGGATTACTGAACATGTGTTTAAATCTCTATTGTTGAAATGTATTTTTAAAAGTTAATGGAATTTTGTTTTGTTTTATTGTTAAACCTAATATAATATGGACTGTTTTATATGAAATATGGAAAATATATGGAAATTAACGAAAATATGTACTAAACTCTAAAATATGGAAAAATATGGAAAATAAAAGTAGGATTTTTCAACCCTACACATTGTGAAACATAAAGATAATGCAAAATATAAATTATATTAGCTTTATAAGTAAATATGTATTTACATATAAATCCTTTCCCTGTAAATGACACTCGGGAGAAATTTAAACGCAGAATAAATAAGGGGAATGCCTGTTATTATTCGGTTGAGAAGCTTTTGTCACCTAGCCTGCTGTCAAAAAATCTGAAATTTAGAATTTAGTTATATTACCGGTTGTTCTATATGGTTGTGAAACTAGGACTCTCACTTTGAGAGAGGAAAGAAGATTAAGGGTGTTTGAGAATAATGTTCTTAAAAAATATTTAGGGCTAAGAGGGATGAAGTTACAGGAGAACGAAGAAAGTTAAACAACACCGAACTGCACGCATTGTATTCTTCACCTGCCATAATTAAGAACATTAAATCCAGATGTTTGAGATGAGCAGAACATGTAGCACGAACGGACGAATCCAGAAATGTATGTAGTGTGTTAGTTGAGAGGCCAGAGGGAATAAGATCTTTAGGAAAGCTCGGACATAGATGGGAGGATAATATTAAAATGAATTTCAGGGAGGTGTGATATAATGGTAGGAACTGGATTAATCTTGCTCAGGATAGTGACCTATGGCGGGCTTATGTGAGGATGGCAATGAATCTCCGGGTTATCTAAAAGTTGTTTATAGTTCCAATTATCTAGCTTCTCTCTTACGTCTTCTTGACGATTCCCTTAAACCCATTACGTTTTGTTTTATGTAGGGATATTTTAGTAAAGTTATAGCACCTAACTATATTATTTAATTAAAGAATTCATGAGTTATTGTCATTTCAATAATCTAAAATATACGCAACCTGTGTTATTCAGTTCACGAATTACTCTAGTAACTGCTGTGAAATGCACTCAGAAGGGAAAATGAAATTACTTCTCTTTTCCTAAAACAATGTGAAGAGTTGTTACTTTTTTAACCTATATTCCATTCGCGTTGTGCACAATGTTTGCTTTATTTCTTTACAGAAGTAAAAGTACACAAAACGACAGTCCAATTTCATTAGGTCACAGGCAGCGAAGAGAGTTTTTTTCAATTCTGAACTGTAAAGGAATAAAGAAATAGTTAGTAGAATTGATTTCTTGTCGTATTTTAGAAGCGACAGCCTGAGTGATGGACACAGTAATTAGAGGGCGCTACATGCTCACTGAATGCTTTGTTCTCTTGTCAGGCCGTCACTTTATAATGTCATGTTTGCTTTTTAGTACTTCCGGCTTCCAACTACAAAATGTCTTCATGTACTTTTAATTTTTGTGTCATTAAGAATGAAGTGTTGGAGTGTATGAGGTCATGTACATGTTGAAACGCAAAGAAACAAGTGGCATTTACGTATGAATTAACATCTCACGTTTGTTACTTTTAATATAAATGTACAAGAACGCCTTCTGTCATGGCTATTTCGAGCACGTAATTTTTCTTTTTATATTAATTTTATTCTTTCTTAAAAATATTACGAATTTCACTTTTGTTTCAATCTCTCTGATGTTTCTATACAGGGTGAGTCTAAATTCAACCGTCAAACTTCCAGAAGTTGTAGAGGACATCCGACTTAGGGTGACCAGATTCACATCGATAAAAAAGAGGACACAGAGCTTAAAAACATTGTTCGAGAAAAAAGGACAGAAAATATGTACTTAGATTTAGGGCTTAGACTTAAGCCTATATTATACTTTATGCTCGACCATGCCGAAATGTAGTAATTATACACCTGGTAGCAGCCTTTAATGGACCTAATTAAAGTACACCTATTCATTAAAATTCAGGTGTTCCACCAAACAGAAAATACCATTGTAGCAATATGAAAGCGCAAGTATCGATTATTCTCGGATGTGTAATCGAAAGACAACAATAAATCAATAAATCACCTATATTTGAAATAAAGTCACTTCTGTTACTGTAATAATTAGCGTTAATTGTAAATAATATTCAAATAAATTCAATTTGTCTTCTCGTTTTTCAATGTCAAGGTCAATGTCGACATCTGTTTCTCGGAAAAAATCAATATTTCGCGTCTGCGCAAATCTCACAATTTACGAGGTATTGCACAAGGTCAGTTCCGCTCCTCAGTCAGAGAAGAATAACATGAATACTTATGAATAATTTCAAGTTAGAAATATGGTCGAACATAAAAAGTCGTATGAAACTTGATTATAATGGTAATTAAGACGCTCCTATGAAAATTATGAAACTCGCTTGCGCTCATTTCATAAATATACTCGCGTCTTAATTACTACTATTATAGGCTCGTTGCATAATGTACTATTAAATTACGTCAATATCTATTTTATTACAAACTATTTACAGTACAGATTTAGCCTTACATCATACTTAAAAGTACGTTAATATAATTATATTCTATTACAAAATAATTATGAAAAAACTTGATAATAATAATAATGAATTTACAGTTAGCTACATATGAAAGTCAAGGGAACTATAAAAAAATTATTAAATAGAACAGAAAATACCTATTTATATTTACATTCTCACCCCGATTTACTAGCTACCTCTGAGCAACGCCCATAACAAGGAGGAGCAAAGGGATTTATGAACGTTGGCAAAGAGTATATTCTGTCGATGCTGCTGCCACCTATAGTCAAATTACTTGCAAAGGCGTCGAATCAGATAATTAAAAAATATGAGGTATACATGTTACGAAAAGGAGGACATTTCTTGATGTTTAAAAAATCCCTTCCGGATCCCGGACATAGGCCTAAAAAGGACATGTCAGGACAAAAGAGGGCGTCGAGTCACTCTAATCCTATTAAACAACTGAAGCGTTGGGCCGAATAACAACCTATGTCACACTCTGCTAACTGTGTAGGAGGAACAAAAATGGTACATCGTAATTCCGCTCATAAATTTACTATTGGACGGGCAACATAGACCGTTATTCCATCAATATGTTTTGTACACTAAATGAAGTATACGATTATATGTTATTGAAAATAATATTACTCATCATAGAATATGCTTGTAACATTTTTAACTTCCCAGAAATGCTACTGGGGAATACAGACAATAAACAGCTTTATACAATCAGAATATTGTAAAATATATTACATCAATAAAAAGGTTAAATTATGAACAAAATGATTACGACATTTAATTTTAAATGCTATACAATATATTAATTCATTAAAGTTACACTCATATTATGAATAAACATACAATAGCCTATTGGTCGAATAATAATACTATATATATATATAGTATTATTATTATTCGACCAATATATATATATATTATATATATATATATATATATATATATATATATATATATACTATACTATACTATACTATACTATACTATACGTTACTGTAAATGTTCTTTCCGATTACAAACTTGAATAACTATCGTTAGGAGACACTTAGAAACATGATATTGATATCAATGGAAAGAGAAACTCAAATATGTTGTGTTATCCATTCGGTTAAATCACATGTGCTACTCTTAAATGAGTAAAAATTAGAAAACATGAAATTGTTATCAACAGAAACAGAAACTTTAACAATTTTTAAATTTTTTCACTGGAAAACATGAAACAGAAGGAAAAACATTTGGTTCACAACCATAAGTAAGTCACATGTGCTCAATGTGAGTTCCTTGTGTCATACGACACACATCAAGTCTGTAGTCAATTTCCTGCCATACACATTGTAGCATTGGACCATCCACCAGTGCAATGGCCTCTGTGATGCGGACACGAAGATATTCAATGGTAATGGTGGCTTATACACTTGTTGTTTTACCACAGAAAAAATATCACAAGGAGTGAGGTCGGGGGAACGTGGAGGGCTATGCAAACATTGTAAATCTCCACGGCCAGCATGTCCAATCCACGTCCTTGGAAGTCGTGTATTCAGTTCGTTTATGACATCTAAGTGGTAATGGGGTGGTGCCCCATCCTGCTGAAAAATGAGACTTTCGATGTCCTGTTACAGTTGTGGAAGAAGCCGTAACTGTAACATGTCTAGGTACGAATTACCTGTGACTGTCGACTTGTTCACTCATATTCTTCTAAAATTGCGTTGTACAGTGACAACAGACTGGGATATGTGAAAATCTAGCACACAAAATGCCCTCCTGTCTTCGTTTGCAGACATTTTTCTGTTATATCGTCTCCTAACAACGAAATTAATAAATATGCTACAGGTTCACCAACATAACGAAACATATTTGAGTTTCTCTTTCCATTGATACAAATAACATGTTTCTAAGTGTCTCCTAACGTTAGTTATTATAGTTTGTAATCGGAAAGATCATTTATAATAACATATTATTAGAAAATAACTGCAGTATTGAGATGTAGGGACACTATTAAATTAATCAAAGTTGTAACAATAACAAATGAATAAACAAAATTAAGTATTACATTTGAGAAATTGTTGGAGGATGGAATTTCAACCCCTGTCTCGAATATTCAGCATTCATCTCAACAGATGAGTTATCTGTTAAGTATAAATTTTATTAATAATGAAGACAATAACAATCACAGTTTTTAAATGCTGACTGTAAGAGAGTGATACATTTTAAACAGCTTCTTTCTGACATCAAGAGCTAGTTGTAAGCACATCTCTTTACAAGAATTTCCACAAATCTGCTATGTACTACTACTTCCAAAAATCAAACTTCACAGGCCGATTGACTGGTTTACGCAGTCTCTAACTGACACCTGAAGAGTTTATTCCCACTTTAAACTGTTTGACTGACACATATCGCTGAGGTGTCTGTCAGCTGTAGAAATTACCAGCAGTAGCTTCGTGGCGGCGGGGTAACTCAATTCGTAGAGCAACTTGCAGGTCCCGAGTTCAATTCTGAACGGTGACGGGAATTTGCTTTGTTACTGAAACTTGAATATCGGCCCCAGGAACCCCCTAAGTCTACCTTCAAATTGAGTTCCGGGTCTTGAGTGGATTAAAGACTTTCGGAGTGTGGTTCTGATCTCACCACTTCATTTAGTGGAGGTCATGAAAGCAGGGAATTAGAGATGAACAAAACTAACTGCCGCTCTCGCTCGCTATGTTCGTTACATTTGTCTTTCGAGTCTCGTCTCGTCATTCTTGTGCGCTTCGAGTCTCGCTCATCATTCTCGAAATAGCATTTGGTCGGCGTGGAAATATTTCGTAACATTGAATAACATACATCATTGAAATAAATCTATACTAATAATAAATCTGTAGCCGAAATTTTTTTGGTAATTTTCGATTTTCCAAAAATAATTGGTCCTAACATATATAATTAACCACCCTGACACCGAAAATCGATTTTTTGACATTTTTGTTTGTCTGTCTGTCTGTCTGTCTGTCTGTCTGTCTGTATGTTTGTTACCTTTTCACGCGATAATGGCTGAACGGATTTCGAAGAAAATTGGAATATAAATTAAGTTCGTTGTAACTTAGATTTTAGGCTATATCGATTCAAAATACATTATTTAAAAGGGGGTTATAAGGGGGCCTGAATTAAATAAATCGAAATATCTCGCTTATTATTCATTTTTGTGAAAAATGTTACATAACAAACGTTTCTTTACAAATAATTTGTGATAAATTTTATTCCTTGAAACATTTTGATAGGACTGATGTTTAATGAGATAAATGAGTTTTAAAATTAAAATAACTGCCATCTAAGGCCGTGTAATGAATTAAAAAACAAATGACTTCGTCTATAAGGGGCCTTGAACAGCAACAATCGAAAGTTATGAAAGATAGCCTACAGAGAATGTTTCTGTGTTTGTATGAAGTAATATCGGAAGCTAAATCAACCGACTTGTGTAATTAATTATTATTTCACCATTGCAAAGTGTAGTTTCTCTAGATGGACATAATGCTATAATGTTATTACAGTTACTTCTGATATAATATAATATAATATAATATAATATAATATAATATAATATAATATAATATAATATAATATAATATAATATAATATGTAATATTACATAATATAATTTAAGTTATTTGAAGGGTTCAGAACCATAGTGGGCCAAGCGCCATTTACTGAATACGTAGAAAACAATGGTTAAAATTAAGTTATTACTATAATTCAATGGAAACATATAGCAAGTAAAATAAAATATACACATTAAATCTAAATGAAGTCAATCTTCATTAAACTATGGTTGCATGTAATAAAAATTAAGAAACAGGTTAAAGGAATTGTCACTGCACCAAATGAGTGTCTCTGGACCAAAATGATCGCATTTTAATTATTTGGATGCAAATTAAATTAAGTAACATATTAAACGATTTATCCTTCTATCAAACACGAATATTCCCTGGATCAAACGTCCTATTTTAATTATGTAATTACTTTATATTTATTTCTAACGGGTGCAGCGGAGCGCACGGGTACGTCTAGTAACATTATAAATGTTTAAACGAGACAAAGTGACAAAACAGAACAGTCTCTTAGTTACCGTATCAAATTGTTCTGATTTTATTATATTATATTTCCTATGGTTATATAAAGAGAAAAAAAAATTCTCAAATAAATTTGCATTTCTCAGAAACATAAAACATAACGTTAATATCTTTTACTTGAGATTGCACACTTGAGCTCAAACATATGAAAAGAATATTCCTAGACTTTTAATAAGGGCCTAGTAATTAAATAAATACTGAGGAACGGACTATTATACACTGAAAGGTAGAGATAATGTTTCAAATAGGTTACTCAATTGTTTATACATGTTGTGTTTATGCATATAGTTTTAAATCAGGATCCTTATCAATTTTAAGTAGCTTATTTTACGACGCTGTATCAACATCTCAGGTTATTTAGCGTCTGAATGAAGTGAAGGTGATAATGCCGGTGAAATGAGTCCAGGGTCCAACACCGATACTTAACCAGCATTTGCTCATATTGGGTTGAGGAAAAACCGCAGAAAAACCTCAACCAGGTAACTTGCCCCGACCGGGATTCGAACCTGGACCAGCTGGTTTCGCGGCCACAGGTGTGAAATCCTTATCAATGTTTCTGCATATTGAAACAAGAAAACAGTTTTTTAATGGAAATAAGTATCCTAACACCTATTAGTTAAAAAATATAGTAAAAATATTATACTGGAGTTCACTTTTTTGCTGTCGTGCTGTTTTCTCCTTCAGCCTTTTCCTGCTTCCTCTGCCATTCTCACCTATAGGCTCTTCTCCCTCCATTTTCACGGATATTACATGCACAACTGGACTGCAGCTGCATTAAACTGATACAAAGTTCGACAGTACACTACGTCAATACTGTAAATTGCCAACACTGTTGCCAAAGTAGATAAAAGGTCAGTCAGGTATAAATAGCTGTGGTCAGTCAAAGCTGCTTGACGTTCGGGACTTCGGAAGTGATCAATCTTGACGTCTCGCAGTCTTTACGTCAATGACGCGACGTATACAACATTCTCGTTCGGCTTTGCGGGCGGTGTTAGTCTTGCTTTCTCGATTGTTGTTCATCTCTACAGGGAATGAATGATAGGACGAGGAGTGGAGTGATTCTTATTTATTTTATTGAATTGAATTTTGAAGTTAAAAGACTTAAGTTAAAAAGTTCTATCACTGTCTCCTTCGTTCTTTCACGGCATTTAACGAGGTACACTTTACTTGTTTCTTACGATGATTGCCATAGAAATTATTCTTAGACTTGTGATGCAATTCCAGATATTTTGTGATGACAAACAATTAAACAAAATAATTGTCAGAGTTTGTTAGCGAAAAGGAGAGTATTCCAAGAAAAATTCCTCGCAGGGTTTTTTGTCCTACACAATTTCCGCTTTGATTTTGGGCGGAATCCGAACCTGGGCTTCTAACATGGAAATCACGTTCCACTTCTTCAGCTAAATTGATAACTATGAAAATTTCAGAGAAGTACATTCATACAAATATCGTATATAACTTAATTTCTAGACATTTGAAAGTGTTCATATGCGAACTGAATTCATGATAAGTTTGAAATAGAATTATAGAGATTAGTAAAACATTTCAATCGTTTTACTGTAACTGCAAAGACCGTTATAGACATAAATATTATTACATTTCGAGTGCGACCTTTTTAAAACGTCCCTTACAAACTTGCTCACATATTTTATAAATCATCTTTTATGGAAGGTAAAAAAGTTGCTACAAGTTCTATGCGTGATTTGCCAAATCGTTTCTCCGACAAGAAGATTACATAACTTCAGATCCCAAGAATTGAATTTCCCTCATGTTATATGAAGTTCACAGTCATCAAAATTTCAACTGACGTAGAATATTTGTCACCACCTTATATTAGATTCAGAGAAAGAAAAATGAACGTGTCTTCGAGACGCTATTTTCATCCTAAATGTCGAGTGAAATCTTTATAGCTACTACCTTACTTCTGCAAAGACAGTTCATATAGTTGAGACTGTTATTTAAATGTACTCTAAAATATTTCCACTTTAGTAGAAAATTCTGCGCTGTATCAGGAAAATGTCGGCTTGTAGAATACGTCACCCAGTTTCGGGAACGAAACTGGAATTGTATAGGTTTGAATGTTTTATTTTTGTTTCAGTTTACAAATGGAGTGTATGGGTCTACAAAAGAAGTAATTAATGAGGAGCATGCAATATATTTTATCCTCATATGAAGTGACTTTCTGAAATTAGTTCTAGTTCAAAACAAATTTTTCACTATGTTTCATTCAAAGTGTATCGTACGTGTCTATTATCAATTCAATATTGCAGAACTCGCGATTATATATTAAAGTAACGACTGCATAGATCTCTAGCTGCTTTCGATGCCGAGATATTACTGAGCGAGACAGCGAGGCATCGCTAATTTCATATGTAACTTTGATGCTCTCATGCTCTTAGCACCATTGGACGTGGTCAAACAAGTTACATTGGTTCATGGCCTAACTACTAACCACATACCATCCGGCTGTGGCTCATAACTAGAACCCGAATGTTAGGCAAAATCCCTTTTTTAAACTGAGTGTATGTATGAAAGACATATTAGAGATAAACACGTTTCCACACATTTGGGGACGATAGGCCCAATTTTTATTTTGCCTTTTTTTTTTGCCTATTTTAGCTCCCGTTGCCTATCTTAAGTTTAAATGCCTTTTTAAAGTCATTTTTACGTCGTTATTGTACATTTTCTATAATTTTAATGCATTTAAAATGAACCGCACATAAATTATATAAAAAAAACAAAACACAACTGTTGTGCAAATTAAAAATATATATTCACCTCACACAAATATTTGCTGAGAAACATATTCTCCAGCACTACATATGTTTCAAAAAGTCATAAACTTTTCTCCCCTACCGATTCAATCTTTTATATCACTTCACAAAGATGTTTCAACAGTATAACCCTCAGTGCTCAGGTCACTTGGGTTTACCAGCGAAAGAAAGGTGATGAGGGAAGTATTAAAAGCAAGTCTCCAGGTCCCGTTACTGTTGTCACTTGCACGCACAAGTCACACATACTTTGAAGTCTGTAATCCCTTCTCACACCCCTCTTTTTTAGACAATACACAGTCGGTTTTTCCCATCTCTGAAAGAAAGTAGAGACAGTCCTTCTGAAATAAGTTGTTTTAAGTTTGCTCCAGTCAATTCAGTAGAAGTAGAAAGATCTTCCACCGTGAAAAAGTTCTCTCTGACAGGCGGCTCACTATGACAGTTGACAACTTAAAAAAGCATCTTGTCGTGACCATGTAACCAAGGAAAGTGGGTTTATTAAGTATTTGACTATTTTTTGTCTGTTTCCATGAATAATAAATGCCTATTTCACTACCTATTTTTAATATTTTATTGCCTATATGCCTGCCTATTTAACCAAAATAAATGCCTAAGCATCCGGGCTCTACTCATAACGCTGTTACACTAAGCATTTGCAATCTGACGTCTTTTGCTTCACCACGGATCACGGTGTCCATACTCGGTGTGCGGGAAAGGCGTATTCTACATTGAAATTATTAGTTTGATTGGAGAAGAAAGGATTATTCTAAACCTACTGCATTGCTTTACCACACATGCAACTATTGGTTTCCCCTCTTACTCTTTCCTGCAAGTATCCATTCCAATATCTGTCTCAATGGTCTATCGTCCTCATTACTAACATCTTTCTTCATTTGGTCTTTAACTTCTTCATTAACGGAATAAAGTTATCAATACATTGTGTCGTAGCCCTATTTAAATAAATGTATTTACTTTTATAAAAAGAAAAAGTTATTTTTCAGTATAATTTATTGAACATTCAATTTGCGGTCATGCTACGCAAGTCCTGACAGCAGTTCTAGTGAAATGCAATTCATCTAACAGCAACAAATTTTACACAACAGAATAAATAAAATCATAAGTTTTGGACACAATTATAAAATATAATTTATCAATATTTACATAGATAATAATACAGAAAATGTTACAAATAAAAATGAAATAGGGGTACAAATAATATGAAATAATGTGACATACGTCCTGAGCGGAAGACTTCCAAATTGCTGCTCATTGATACTCTCTTTCGCGGAAATGTGTTAGTTTGCAGTTATTAGAAGCTGAATTGTTGAAACGTTTAGGCCTATCATTATTAGGTTTTCGAGGAAAGTGAAAATTTTAGCGGTAAGTTCTATTCTTGAATATACATTGTTATTTCTCACTGTTAGAAATATTAGTTAGATATATTCCTAAAGAGAAATAGTCTACGTTTATAGCAATCCATGTTTAATTGATTTCGTTTTTAATTTATGATATGTTTTGAGGTTGTGACTTACAACATCAGTGTGTCACAAATATGGAATATGGAATAATAGCAGTCTATTAATGTTTCATCTCCAAATCTTGATCTTTTGTTTCGTTACTAATATTGGCACGTGTAGAAGGAGGGGAAACCTCACCTTCGAACAAACGTGGAAAACAGTGGAAAAGACAATGCAAGAAGCCATGAAACAAGTTCGAGAAAAGATGTGAGAGACGATTCATCTGAATTCAGTATTACGGTTAGGAAAACACCTTCTAATGAAGATGCTGAATGCTTTTCTTAGTGGAAGCCATTTTGGCTTTGAAAGTTTGTTAATCTTGTACCTTGTTAAAAGTATTCCATGTTTGTACCTTCATTTTTATGAAAGAAATATGTTAGATTTTGACGAAATTATTTTTTTCAGACATTTTATAACATCTTACGAACTTCTAAGTCCGGTGTACCATTCACAGGGACATTCAGCAATAAACAGGACGATACTTTACATTCAGTATTCAAACGTTCCAAAACTAAAAAAAAAAAAAAGTATTTCATATTTGTCACACTTCCTCTATAGATAGTTTCTTTAATTTAATTATGAGTACATGACATAACAATTTCTTTATGTATAAATATTCTGTTTAACCAATATATTAGTTTGTCTTTAATAGTTTCATATTCTTAAAATTTCCGAAGTTTGGAATTCTAATAAAAATCCTAGGCACTTCGTAATTTATACATATTTTTCCATATTTATTATTTATTACTTTTTTCACCCTATCTCTCACACTCTCTCTGTCTCTCCGTCTCTCCGTCTCATCAGAAGATTTCCATAATGGTAAACAATGTGATATCTCTCACCAAAAGCTGAAACAGCCGTTAAAAGACCTGGACTCGAATCCCGATAATGGCGGAGACTTGTTTCCGACGAAAAAAGATCAGGTTCCTGAAGACTTTCTTCGGGATTATCACGTTTCCTTTGATTACTCCACAGTCACTCTCCACTTTATTCATCGTCATAATTATTGAAGAGTACAGGAGAAAAACATGACGACTCCAAAATTATTGATTTTCTGTTTTAGATGTCATATAGGCCTAATAGTTTAGGTAGAATAGATTTGTTTAGTTAAAATGCATAGAATAACAACCTCATTAGTCTAAAAATTTTGAAGAATGATAACCCAAAGACAACAGGATATAATGGATGTTGAAACTTTAAATTATCATGAATAACATGAGTTATAATGTTTTTCCCCTGTAGGCCTACTCTTCAATTGTAACAGTGTTCACCAAAAAACGTGTGACGTGCGTACAGTATTGTGATTTGCGTACAGATGACAGTACTCTGAAGAGGCATAGTATACTCTTTTTTTTTCTTTAATTTATTTATTGTCGCTTTAACTTGTAACAAAAGTCATATCGCGACACAAACTTATTTTAACAATAACATAACATATGACAAGTTAATTCATTACAGTAAACATTACATAATTTTATCAAATAATCCAGTTAATTTGAAAAACTTTGTCACAATATTCCAGTAAGAAGGTTCACCAAGAGATCTTGCTATATCGATGGGGGTTTTTAGTTGTTATAACTGATTATATTGAGGACAGTCCTGAATGATGTGTTTAACAGAAAGAGTTTCACTGCAAGTGTTACAAACTGGAGGAGGTTTCTTGTTCAGTAAATAACCATGTGTGAGCTTGGTGTGTCCAATACGTAGTCGGTTGATGAAAACTTGATTCCTTCGGAATAGGTATTTAGTTGGATAGGATAAACTGGAAGCAGTTCTAATTTCTCTGAGTTGGCTAGTAGATGTTTGAACCCAATTGGAGTATCATAGATCATTTAACGTTTTTCTAAATGAGTCGCTATATCATTATTCCAAGTGTCAATGTCCATATCCTGTATAGGAAGACGAGTTGAGTATACTTTTGTGAGGTTGAGGTGGGAGAGTACTCTAGTGAACCTCCATCGCAATCTTAAGTCTACATAGGTGAATTGACAGAAGACACCACATTGTTTGGTCACGATTTTCTTTCATTCATAGTTTTCTGACCAAGAGAAGGTCTTTCATTGAAAATCCAGCATTCTCAAATGTTTCTTCTTAGTCTCCGCATGCGATCCATATATCTTAATGTCGTCTATCATCTGATACATTCTTCTCCCCGAACTCTTCTCCCGTTCGCCATTATTTTCAATGTATCCTTCAGTAGTCAGTTTCTTTTCAGTCAGTGACTCAACTAATTACTTCTTCTCTTCCTCATCGGTTTCAGCATCATTCTTCATTCAACCCAGCTTCATTTCTTAGTCTGTCTGTACAATTCACATGCTTCATTCTTCTCCATTTCCACATCTCAAATGCTTCTAGTCATTTCTCTTCACTTCGTCGTAATGTCCATATTTCTGCCCCCATACAGTGCCACACTCCACACAAAGCACTTCACTAGTCTCTTCCTAAGTTATGTTTCCAGATATGCTCCTTTCCATATTAAAAGCTGCCTTGGTCATTGCTATTCTCCTTTTGGCTTCCTGGTTGCATAAATTTAAAAATCATGTGGAAGTTAAAGTTCAGATAAGGAAAATTATATTACAATTTCAGTCAACAACTTATCAATTTGGTACAAAAACAAGTTTTGTTACAATACCCCACTCAACACTGCAACACAGTAGTCATTACACTCCACAGAACGACAATGACTATTCCCTTGGATTATTGAGAAGAACAACAATGTACTCCTAATCTCAACTAATGTTCACAAAGCACTATGTACAAAACAAAACTGTCAGTTCTCAGTTCACAGTTCGTTCGCCTTGGCTAGTTCTTCTAGCGCACTCAGTCAAGTTCACGGTACATCGAACCCTAGGCCTTCTAGATACAGTTCACTGCACTTCGAACCCAAGACTTCCAGATGCGGTTTCCTGCACGTCGAACCCAAGACTTCCGGACGCGTTGCCTTCGCCTGCACGCTGCCACAGTTATTCACTCAAGTTCATTGCATCTCGAACTCAGATCCACTGGATACGTCTCCGCTAACTAGCTCTCTCACAGCTGACAAACTGACTAAACTGACACACTTGAAGGCTGCTCGCGCTTTATTTATTAAATCACACGTTCTCGAATCTTCGGTTTGCGTGGCTTTGCGAAACTTCCAGATGTTCCCCCCTGCTCCTTCTGCTCCGCGTCACGCCGCATCTTCCCTCGCACTAGATGCGCGCGCAACTTTCCCGACGCGATCAGGTCTTCCAACATGGCGCCACAATATAATGTTGCTATGTTTTAATGGTGGTTGAAAATTGAAGTTCTATGGAATATTTTGTCACTCGAGTCGATGAGGTTATAAAGACATCTGAAATTAATCAATAGGGATTTTACGAACAATAGTTAGAACAGAGAATTATTTGAGAAGCAACAATAGTGATTTTCTGTTAATACTTACGATGTTGAAGGTGGGCCGGAGTCAGAGCTGAAGTCAACTCATCGACACATTACATGGTTTGTACGTACTATGTAGAAAGACTATAGTACCAAGTATTTGATGCTGTCCATTTGCTCTGCTGCCTCATTTGAAATTCTCACGTTTATCTTTTTTTATTTTTCTCTCTATAACTATGGTCTTCGTCTTGTTTGCATTTATTTTCATCCCTTACTGAATCACGATATATATTACAAAAAGCAATAACATTAAATAATATAGGAGTTACAAGGCGCCTACAATCTGCAGTTCTAGCCTTCGGGCTCATCTTCCATAAAAATGAAAGGAGTTGAGTACGGAGGAATGGCTAGTCGGGATGTATGACCATTCATTTTCTTTGTCTAATTGTTTTCAAATACCACACTGTAGAGATAAACGACTTTATTTCCTTACTTGATGAAATTCACACTTGAAACTTCTCCTGACTAAATATCTATCCCGGATGGTAGTTCTGAGTGTAAAGACCAGCACTTTCATGGTTCACTTAAAATGCAATTCTGATATCAGAACCGGTTGCAATTGAAGTGTTTTCTGAGCAAAAAGAACGTTGAGAGTTTCCACTCCTTTTATTGTGCTTAAGTCCGATATTGAGTTTTCCTTTGACCGTAATTATCTGTGTGCTATATTCGCTTTACGTCTCTGCATTTAATCAGAGATGGCATCTCGAGTGAAGCTTAGTGGTAATTCCATTTTCTCTTCAGCAGTTCCAATGATTGATTATACAAGTGCTTCCAATTGACACGCTAATACCAAGGAGAAATTCAAGGCTCCTTGAGAAAAAACAAACACTGCAACCCATCAGCACTCTCCCACAACCTGTCAGCAAGTCTGTACTTTTGGCGCCCATCGTGAAGGCATAATAAATGCACTCGCAGGACTTCTAAATAGATAAGCAGCACGTAAAATCTGATCTTTGAAATTATCCAAGTTTCTGTTGAAGATTAGCAACTCATTCCCAGATACAATTTCTTTAGTACACACAATTTGCCACGTCGAAAAACAGTGAATTGGTGGGATCAGATTAATATTCACAATCTTGTAGTTTGAGTATATCTTATTTACACTTATAAAGTACCTGCAATCTTAGAAATATTTTGTCTGGACTCTGAAACTGGTTTTCCAACTATCATTTATTACTATTATTATTGATTCTTTATTTTTCTATGTACACTTTTAATACTTAAATAGGGTGTTTCAGAAATACTTTGACAAACCTTGGGGGCATGTTCCTTACACCAAAACAAGAAAAAAAAGGTCATATAAACATATGTCCGAAAATGCTTAGTTTTTGTTATTAATGAAAGAACATAATGAAACAATTTATAGTATGTATCAACAGTTCAATGGCCTGCACGTTCCCCCGACCTCAATCCTGTGGATTTTTATCTGTGGGGCCATCTAAAACAATTGGTTTATGCACCAGGCATTCCTAATGGAGAGACACTTCATCAACGTGTCATGGAAGCCTGTGAAGCCGTTCGACACCGTGTGAGAGTATTTGTAAGGGTGCGACAGTCCATGATTTGACGAATGCATGCGTGTGTGGAAGCAAGAGGAGTACATTTTGAACATTTGTTATGGGTTTCTGAATTCTGCAACACTAGCTACCAAGCTGACATTTTAATTGTAAATGTGCGAGCAACAAATTAATACCATCAGTGTTAAAAATGATGTTTTAAAGACTGAAACTCCTTCAATTCATAATGAATTATATTAACAGTAGGCTCAAGTTAGCTTACACAGTAGAACCTCGATAATCCGAACTAATTGGGGCTGAGGTAGTTCGGATTATCAATTCGTTCAAATTATCAAATATATGGAATTACTCTATCTGAACTAAAAAACACATTGTATACTACGCCATTGTCTTTATTTCTTATTCTGGTTAACGTTCCGTTTTATTAGATTTACACCTCATTGCGGATAGAAAGACCTGTATTTAATCTTTTCCTGTATTCTATAGTTTTCTGTGTTTTCCAGTATTGTGCGGACATTCGGTAGTGCATTCCGAATATTGAGGTTTTACTGTATTTATAATATGTGTGAAACACTGTGTTATGAAAAAGACCTAAAAACCTGTGAACTTAATACCAATAATAAAGGCGTATCACGATGTCCGAGGAATTAAAAAAAAATTCTTGTAACTTTTGTTTACAGTATAGTCTATTTATCTCATGAAAATTCTTCTTAATTTTGGACTGAAACTTCATGAAGACTCGTGTTAATACCAAGTTGCGTCAAAATCTCTTAACACTTTTTGAATGATGTTACGTTGAACTCACAGGAACATGCTGGTTTAACTGCATATTACTTCATACTGTAGAATGCATAACTTTGTACAAAGATCTAGTAACTAGTTTAAACAAAATGACTTGATAAATGTCTGTAACGCTGTTATTAATGTTCACAAATATAATTTATACGAAAAGTTTCAGAATCTTTGCACATACAGAGGGGAAAAGAGCAGGAGAGAAAGAGAGAAAGAGAGAGAGAAACGTCTCTGGCTTCCATCAAAACGACTAATTGCTCTCATTCTGCATCCGACAGAAGTAAAATATGGAACGGGTGAAGTTCTTGTGATGGTAATCGAGATAGGTTGAAAGAAAGCTCATTCGTATTTTGACTCGCTTGCAGTTGACGTTCTTTTGTCTAAACGAAGTTTGTTGAACGATATCTCGTTTGAATCGTCTCAATTTCAAATGATTTCATTGGGTTTATGAATAGTAACCAGCGTGTCGTAATCGAGAAGAACGATTCCATCGGGAATAAGGTATTGATTTGTGAATTCCTTTAATTGGAAAGAATTGTTGTCGCTCAACATTGCTTCTCTAATTGCATGAGCTATGATATTTGACACAACTTTTTCCCGTAGATTGCGTTACTTTGATATAAATTTACTGTCATGCATTGAAAAATAAAGCAATTTTAATTGATGAGTGTCAAACTGGTAATTTTCTTTCTTTATTTATTTTAACAAAACTTGGGCTAGAAGCGAAGTATAGTCTAGTATCTTTGATTTAGAGCAGCGGACATCACCATAGTGCACCCTCGGACTAGCGTTTCTTACCCACGCATAAGGCTGACTTGCAGTCGTGACTGCTGACGGGTATGCTTTCTACCATCTGCACGACGGTGCATATTGCTCATACACTTCTTACCCGTTAGCCATTTCAGCGAGTGTTGACCACTGATTTAGAGTATCTCTGGTCGTTAGTAAAAGTATTTTGTTGTCGTTAGTTATGAATATTTCTCGAAATATTTTAAATCAGATACTATAACCTTTCCTGAAAATGTTTTCCTTATTAAGCAATAGTTCAGCTCCTTGATTACGTTAGGATTTTTTAATAATCTGTACTGATATAATTATACATTGTTTTTATTCTCCCCTTTTTAACCCTTGTAACTTATCTCTTCGAGAATTTCATGTTTCTTATCTGGTGTCTTTTTGGCCCCAAGGATATTTGTTATTAATTAGAATATTTTAGAGCCTAATGAATTTTTATAAATAGTATTAGCAAATTGAAAGTTTTTATTGCACTCAAGTTTACTCAATGTATTTAAGCAGTGAATGAATTAATTTAATTTAATTGCTAGTTTAATGACAGACTATTTATTCTGTATCTGTGGTTTTATTTTTTCATTTACTACAGAACATATTCACTTCCCTTGAAATAGATCACAAAAAGGAAAATTTGTTATTGCATCAAGTGTTAATTATTATGTTTAGACAATTAATTAATTAATTTTATCTCATAGCTTACTGCACTAGAAAAAACGAAAAGCTTATTTTACAAATACAAATACTTATTTTTGCACCTACAACATTTTGTCCATAAATTGTGCACCAATACGCCTTGGTTAAATCCCAAATCTCTCCGCAGTGCATATGAAGAGAAGACATTTGTCACCGTTGATAGTGACTCGTCCGTCGAATGCGGACGTTAAGCCTGGCGGCCCCCTTGGTGCTATCCGACAGGAGTAGGCTACGTGCCGGCACCGGGTTTCCCCTTCTACCTTCCTCATCTTCATCATCATCATGACCCATTCCCTACACTACACTTACACGAACACTTAACATACACTCACCCTAGTACACGACATAACTTTTCACATATACACATCATGCATAAAATGGCCCGCCGTAGTGGTGTACAACTTGAAAAATGGGTCACAGTCCTGCCGTCTATCCGCTGTATGCGGAACCTGAATCACGCAAAGTGAAGTGGGTAGGTATTATACCATACACACATTTTATCCGTAGCCTACATGACAGTTTATGCTGTATTTGTTTCATTTGTTTACTTTTCAATGTACATGTTCACTTTGAAAAAGTAGTTTTAATTGTGAAGGAAACTAAAATAACCAAGGATAGCATATCGAGCTTACTCGAATGTTTCGGAGTATATAGATGTAGATATTAACATCAAAATACAGTGTGGGGTCAGAAAAGACCCCAGGTAAGTGTCGAGGGTTAGGAAATATTATTTTTATATGATAAAGAATCGGTGGAGCGGAGAAAAATTGTCTCCTGCACCGGGATTCGAACCTGGGTTTTCAGCTCTACGTGCTGACGCTCTATGCATTAAGTCACACCGGATTCCAGTTCCGATGCCGGATTGAATCCTCTCAATTTAAGCTCCACCTCTTTACTGGCCAACCCTCATGCACTGTGTCACAAATATGTGACAGTGGCACAATGTACAACACACTAATGTGCAGAGGTGCACTCATTACGAGTGACTAAGTGGCCGGGATCCGACGGAATGAGCGCCGTCTTAAATCACAAGTGATTATATACACATATCATATTATAGCGATGTACCGAAATACATATGATATTTCCATGCAGGAATTCTGCGTTATATGATGAAGGATCGGTGGAGCGGAAAAAAAATTCTCTCCGGCACTGGAATTCGAACCCGGGTTGTAAGCTCTACGTAGTAAATAAAGGAGGTATAAGAAACAATTTTCTCACCAATCGTAGACACTATGCATTGCAACGTAGAATTGAGCAATTTCTTGGATACAAATGACTGACTAAGCTGTGGACAGAAAGTTGGTAAAATAAAGTGGGGAATCCACAGATATAACGAAGTCTGGGAACATGAACCACACAACATATTAATGACTTCCTCAGAAAACAGTGACTAATTGTTTTGAAATGATAGACATACATAAGTCTCATTTGTAGCAAATAGTGTTGTAGCTATTTAGATTATATCAATGAAGGTCTCAGAAAATTATAGCCTATTGTCAGAGCGTGTTTCTTAATCAGTACTAAGTCTACAGGAATACAAACATAACAATGGCGCTTGATTTGGTGTCAGTATTGACGTAGTTATCAAAGGTTAGATGACTTACGGAGTATGTTTGATAAACTAATGTGTTTAATGAGAAAACTGTATGAGATATACAGGGACATCTTTTTTAATTAAATTTTTATTCTACCCGAGTTTTTTAATGTACTTCACTTCCACCCCCTCGGCTATTAAACTTCCAATCGTCTTCCACACAGAACCAAGGCCGCGTATGCAGTCAAAGCCGCCTTAAGGTCCTAGTAAACTGTACTGAGTTAGTGAGTATAGTACGTTCCAGAAATATGTTCGCTTTTTCCAGTGACAAAAGAGCTTTCAATATTGAATCACATTTTCGCACAGGTACTGTCGTCCGTTTGCCTACGTCTCATCCCGGTTTCCCACACCCGCTTCTGCTCGCCCCTTTGTAAAGGCGAGTAGCTGGGCTGTCTTAGCTCTTTTCAGAAAACATTAATTTCTGTTAGGAATTGGACGTCTACGTAATATTAAACTGTTTAAAATATCTTAAATAAAAGGGCCTCGTTAAGTAATTAACTGTCACGTGATTTCCTCCCTTTCAACACCGTACGACATAACCACTTGGACGGACAGTAGATAGCATGTCTGAGTAATTTTATCTTTTCGGATCGGGCAGAAGTGAAGATTGAATTTGCAGTACGTAAGGTAGGCTACTCTTTTGCAGAGTAGATACAGAATTATTTCTACATGAGTTACTAGTACGAAGGACGAAACTGGTAATTTGAATGAGGTACAATAGTCTATAGTGCGATAATATGTACAAAAGGACTGAAGCCTGTATCGAAATGAACGGCCACCAGTTTCAAAAATATGTTTAAATATCCATATTGTGATTATTTTTCAATTTAACTTCTTTCTCTATATTGTATGCTAATGTGCTGTAGACAATATAATATACACTGCTTAATGTAAACGTCCGAATGGATAGCCCATGAGTAAAAGCAATACAGTACTGTATTTTGATTAAACAAAAACCTAATGAAAATTATAAAACTCAAAATCGCGATATTTCCTAGTTTATGTAAATGGATGAACTACTTTTCTTCCCTCCTATACCTAGTAAAGTGATTTGTTTGTATTTTACGCCAATATCATCGAACTCCAATCGTGGAAGGGGGTAGCAAGCGATGTTTTCGATTCTCAACCATTAATCCAAAGATATACCCAGGTTAATATTATAAATGTTAGTAAAATTAAAATGATGTCCTTGTATATGTGCATTCCTTGAGGCTGTAGCAAGAGAACGATGGAGGCAAGAATTTGGTCAGGCGGAAAATTTTTAAGAAAAATATAGAGGAATAAACAGTTATTGTATTGTTTATCACGTTTTTAAAGTACTATTTCATATTGTCCGTTGGCCTAGAGTGTGTAACGTAGACTCCTTCCTTCAGGAAAACTCAACAGAAGAGTCTGGCGAAGTCTCATCCGGTGATTTCGCTGAAAAATAATTTTGTTCTCAAAGAAACTGGATCATCGCCATGAACTCGTTTTGTGTATGGCAACTATCGCCGTACCCTTGAAAGTACACTCTAGTAGCAGCTGAATGTCATCGAGTTGGTCAATGAAATCTATAAACATGCGCTAGTTCTCTGCTGCGTTCACTGTTCCATTGAAAGAAAAAAGTTTCTGTATTCCCTCTACAGATGTTTCACACCAAACTCCCAATTTCACTGGGTGCGTAGGCGATTGATCAATGGCGTGCGGATGTTGTGCAGTCCAAATGCGTATATTCTGTGACTTAACGTATGCACGGAAGTGGAAACATGACTCGTCTGTGAATCATTTGATGGACAGTATGGCCAGAATTTTGAACAATAAACGCCTGGAACCAACGATAATATTTCACTCTTCCAGCATTACTGCTTCCATTAGCTGATGAACTTCTGTCAACCTAACACGGCTTTAGTTTGCCTTCTTCGAAGCCTTGTGACAGAACGAGTAAGAGTAGATGCCAGATCTCCTGTGACAAACTGCGTGCCACAGAACACATTCATGGAGTCAAGAATGCAATGAATGTGTATTTGCCGTAATATATAGGTAAATCGGTTGTGTTTAGCACTATAAGCATTCCTTAATATAATTGAATTGTTTAGTTTTAAAAGGACATCAGTCAACAGACACATTTTATTGCGAAATTTAGAAAAAAAACTTTCTAAAATGCTAAATAAGAAACTTTGGTCAATTATATTGAAATTGTGAAGTTATGTGGTTTAATTTTGATTCTCAGACGAGAGATCGTAGTGTTGTTTTAATTTCTGATTCTTCTAATTGAAGAGTCCACTGCAACAATGATGGATGTCATTTGGAATACATTTTGCAGGAGAAGCAATTGAAAGTTTGAAATGCTTAGCACTCAGAGCTTAACTGTGATTTTCCGATCATTACTCGACAATGACTATCAGTGTTAATGCCATATAACTCTCTACGTACATTCTATATGTCTTAAGCTATGCATTGACAGTCTTGGTTCATTTTCGACAAGAAAGTGACATCCATCAGTCTTGCAGTGGACTCTTCAATTAGTAGTTAAATGTTGGAGACTGATGTCCTTTTAAAATAAATTGAACATTGACATTTTCCATTCATTCGTTTCCCAACTAACATAATATTTACTGCTCATATTATAAATTATACAGTTCCAAATTTTGCAACATTGATGCAGCAATCTACAAGAGTAATTGTTATTTATACCATTTGGAATATAATAGTTATAACAACATTTTCATGGGTTAAATAACCACCCATCCCATTATCTTCTGGCCTAGTTGCCTTATAAGTGGTGCCTTCTTGGTATCACTTGTGAGGTTGAAAACTGTCTTCGGAAAGTTGACTAAACAACAACAACAATATATACTTACATCATAATGAAATGCTAACATAGGCTACTATTACTATGTATCAACTCTTGGCTGCGCTCTCTGGTTCTAGTAATGCGCTCTCGTTCGTTAATTCTCTAAGAACGTTCAGAGCTGTTGTCTCTTTCTCGAGCCTCGTAAGTTTGAATTCTCTCAGTGGCAAGACGCTCAAAGCTTCGGGTGCTAGTTCCTCTTGCTCGAACCGCTGAAATGTTTGCATAGTTATTTCGTACACGATTCTTCCATTCTTCCTCATTCTTATTAAGTCTCCGAATTTTCTTTTACCTTCAGGAAGAAATGTTTCGGTGTAACTGAGATTTTTTTTTGGTATTTTCAAGCATAGCCCTAGATCATATATGTAACAGATAACTCATCGCTATGTTAAAATCGGCAGCACTTTGAAGAGAACAACTGCCAGGATCGCCACCCGTCCGCTGTAAACGAACACGAGATTGCAGTACAGTCGCTAATGCAATTCAAATGGGAATTATGACGTGACTCCTTATGTAACAACTAGATGGCGGCGTAGTAAACCTGACAAAAGTTGTTAACCTCAAACCCTATAAGGTCGACCTATCTGGGTATATATGATCTAGGATATAGCATAGGGTTTCTGCCTAACGTTAACGTATAGAACCTTTTTTCAGAAAATATTACCCGAAATTCATAATGTCCAGATTACATATTTTATGCATTAAATAAACGAAAAAAATCGAGTTCAAAGCACCACATGCACTACCGTTCTCTAACAGGCAGCGGTTCCTGAATGCTGTCTGCCATGATTCTCAACAGAGCAAGGCACAACCGCGCGGTGTTATCTACAGAGCGTTCGCTTACATAATGTAGTTGACTGGGCGTCGTGCGACCTGCACGAAGGCCTAACAACACGCTGCAAACCATTTCCCGAACATTCTGGAGTCCACTTCAGTAGGTATCTTTGTAAGAGTGGTTGTGTTGACTTTAAATTACATGTTATTCATCTGACTGTTTTCGTGAAGTGTTGAAATTTGGGAGCGGTTGTGTTGACATAAGATTGCGTGTTATTCTTCTGATTGTGTTAGTGAAGTGTTTAGATTAGCTTCATCACATGACACCACAGAAATTTACATTAGAGTAAAGGGTGTTCATGGTAGAATTTTATCTGAACAAGAGTGAGTGCTGAAAGGTAAGCGGACGATTTACAAGAAAATTTCTTAAAGTTACCGTTCCATATAACACCATACGCAACCTCGTTAAACATTTAGAAAAACTGAGTCAGTATTGAATAAAAATACCGTAGCAAAAGACCACCGTGTGTACATACTGAGAAAAAGCTGGATGAAATAGGAGAAAGATTGGAACACACCCCATACAATTCTCTCCTTCATCTAGCACAAGAAACTGGTGTGTCTAAATCTCCAACATATGAAGCCACTAAAATTCTTAAATCCTTAAGAGATGTCAGAGATGAGTTGCAGCAGGAAATCATTTCCAATACCTGTTGCAATCAAGGTAAATTCAGTAATAATAAAACTGTTGAGGCCTTTGTTTTCACTTCATTGTATTAGTGTGATTGAGGCGGCGATGATATAAACGTATTGCTATTTTCAAACTCATATATCTTGTTAAACATTAGCATTTAAAAATTTTGCATACAATAACACTTATCGAAAACATTATTTAAAGCAACTTTTGTTATGTAACATTTTTCTTAAAAATCAATAATAAACGAGATATTTCGATTTATTTAGCCTACTTCAGACTCCTTGTCATCTCCTTTTGAAGGAAGCATTTTGAATGCGCTATAGTCTAAAATGTAAGTTGGAACTGACTTATTTTAAGGTACATACCAATTTTCGTAGAGATCGGTTGAGACAATATCGAGTGAAACGGTAACAAACATATATACGAACGACAAACATACAAACAAAAATTTCGAAAATACGATTCTCGGTCTCGAGAAAGTTAATTATACATGTTTAGATCATTTATTTTCGCAAAAGCGAAATTTACCAGAAATTTTTTATTATAGTTTTATTAGTAGTATAGATTATTATAATTGTAACCAAATGTGTCTTTTGGAGCATTCAGTTTGGAATATTTCGAGTTATGTTTCTGTGAAACAATTTTTTACGAATTTAATTCATTGTGATTGGAATGACGTTAAAAGTTTTAGACAGTTTCATATTAAATGTTTATATTATTTTATCCCTCCATATTCAATTATGAAGAGAACAATAAAAAAGTGAAGTTAATGCTGGAGATACATGTCATGACGTGATGTCACCAGATATTGAAATTAAAACAGAAGTCGCAACTGTCCACTGACGACCGAGAACGAAGTATTGCAGTGCTTCCAATTTAATTTACTTCCTGTCAATTAGCTTCTAGTCGTCCAGCTCTATTTTACTGAAACAAATAAAACAATGGCTACTGCTACTATTTCTGTACATGCTCATGTACATGCATTCTGTTTTCTTTGTATGACTGAGAATTAGTGTCGTACAAACCCATAGAATATTTATCATCTATCTTGTTTCTATTTTTTTTAAAACAAATTGAACAGAGATTGTGTGTAAACCAAATAAAGGTTAGGTATGAAGTACGTCAAAAATATTATTTCCTAAAGACTCCTTATGCCGTGTGAAGCAAAAATGAAATATTCCTGTTCTATATTATTAATACAAAATTTGTTTAGTGTGTGATATACTTTTATTCTGGTTGCGGTATTGATTAAGTAGTATTAAGTATTGCATATTTTATTGTTATCAAGTCTTTTTTTAATTGTTTGAGATTACAACGTGCTTTTGTAGTTTTAAGTCATGAAAGAAGTGAAAGAAAATAACTATAGATAAGTATTTCCATTCTGTTCCACAACTTATTTGTTTTTACTCATCTTCTCATGGGAGTTGTAAATAGTTTATCATGCAATTGATATCCAGAGTTCTGATTTTATCCATATTGGGTACATTCCAGCACTATAGAGCACTATATTATAACTTTTATTACACAACAAGAATGTAACTTTATTGTTACGCCAATAATAATCACTTTCTACAATTTAATTCTACTCCCGTCACCAATGGAATTTCCACTCCACACAGTAGTAGTATTCGTTGCACTCCACAGACGACAATGACAATTTACTTGGATTATTGAGAACAACAATGAACTCTTAATCTTAACTAATGTTCACAAAGCACTATTTACAAGACAGAACTGTCAGTTCTCAGTTCACAGTTCGTTTGCCTTGGTTAGTTCTTCTAGCTCAGTCACTCAAGTTCACAGTATCTCGAACCCCAGACCTTCAGAGACAGTACACTGAACTTCGAACTCAGGTCCCCCAACTGCGGTCCACTGCACTCGAACTCAGGACTTCGGACGCTCACACTGCTGCGGACACACTCAAGTCGAACTCCGGTCTCGAAGCTGGCTTCACTGCTACACAAGACTGTCTGGCTTGCTGTCCAACGATTACAACTAACTGACCTGCTGCTCAAGTTCACTCGCGTGTCGTATTTATAACTAAACCATATTTTCTGGAGAGTTCGCGATCAGTCGACAGATGCCTAGAAGATAACGCCTATCCAGACTTCTCTGGATTTCTCTCCTCTCCACCGCGATCGCTCTCTCTCCTCTCCACGCCACAGCACATGCCACAGGAAGCAGATGCGCGAGCAACTTACGCCGAACCACGGCCGACCTAGCCCTTCTTCTACCGGTCGTGAGATCGAATCTCAGCTCTGTCACATTATTTTTCACTATACTGTGAAATATTATCTTTTTTATTCCATTTTGAATCTTGCGTACACTACTTTTAACACTTGAATATAAGTAATTGATTAACTAGCGGACTTACTCGTGTTAATTATGTAAGTTTGTACGGCTTACATGATTAACACGAGTAAGTCCGCTAGTTAATCAATTACTTACCTTTTTTATTTTCTTCTAGATGTTTTAATTCGACATAAAACCATGTAAAGCTTTAGTCGCACTCCTTCATATTAATATTTCATTGTGTAATACATTATATTGTCACATGGCATTTCAGCATATAAGAGAGCCAAGATTTGTGTACAAAATTACCACAGTTTTCACGTATTTCATTATTTATAATAACGTTAGATGCTTCTTTTCTATATACTGTACATGTACATCGTAAGATACTTTCATATTGGAACCCTTTGTCGATAAATGATTATTCTTTATTTCTTCTTATTATATATACCATATAATCTGCATATCGAGCAAACTGGACCTATTCATCAGCAAACATTAAAAAAAATTGAGGAGGATATGCCAGCCTAAAACAAATCCGTTCTTCGTTCAAATTAACTAGGTTACAAATTTTCCCTGTCACAATTCTGAAAAATATGTTCATTATTGAAGGTAAAACGCTTTTTCCGTGGTAATTCTTTACATATTTCTGTCACATCACTCTTTTTATAGATAGATGTTATTTTTGGTTTGTTTCATTACTATGCCATTTTCCCTCCAC
Organism: Periplaneta americana; assembly: GCF_040183065.1. NCBI lineage: Eukaryota > Metazoa > Arthropoda > Insecta > Blattodea > Blattidae > Periplaneta > Periplaneta americana. Next base: position 77,822,810 of record NC_091120.1, read on the forward strand.
TTTCTGTTTTATTCGTTGTAACTTAATGTCTTATTTATTATCCCCATATTTCATAAGCTCCCATCTAATTTATCTAGGCTAGACAATTTGTTGGTTTCGCTTTTCAAATTGCCTTCTACCTATCTTCTATAGTCATTTCTGTTTTAATGTCTTTTACAATATTTAGTTTTATATTTTATTCATAGATGAAATGTATAAAAATAATAAACTAATTATTAGTGTTTAATGAATCTATTTTCAAGTAAAATACGTTATTGTATTAACTAAATAATTACATATATATAATATAATCTCTTATATTACAAAAATTCGAATTATCAAACAAAATAATAAATCTTTATCAATAAATCATAAGACCAAACCGATATAGATATAAAATTACTAAAAATAAAAAAAATGAGTCTTAAAAAGGATTTTCGTGATAGGGTAAATAATGTAATGTATTAATTACCTTCATTACATATAATGTAATTAAACTTGTACCTAAGATATCATTTTTAATATACGCTTTAATATATTTAATAAATGCATTATCTGCTAAATTAAGGTAATGGGATCCATACCATAATTGGTGGGGGAAATAATTTCTTCTGTAATGACCAACAATTCATCTAAACTCCCCATTAATTACTTTAATAAGATAATCATTTTTCAAATTCATGATTTGCGACATGAATAAATAATTATAATCCGACAGCCTATGAACAACCATGACCGACCAGCCGACTGCTGGCCTCACGTCCACATGCCGAAGCAGAGGTGCACGATCATCCAACCAGAATGGAGGTATCGTGTGGTTAGCACGATGATCCCCCCAGCCTTTATAGCTGGCTTTCGTAATCGGACTTCGTTACCTATCGTAGCTCCCCAAGTATATTACGATTCTGGGTGACACAGGTCCCATACAATGGCCGAAATTTCATAAGAAAATTTATTTCCCCATAGGAAGTCGAACCAGCGCGCATTCCATAACGCGAGTCCTAGGCAGGATGCCTTAGACCAGCGGTGACCAAAACTCGAGCTGCAGTGATTACCTGCGACATATAGCCTATGAAGTAAGGAGACGGAGGAAAGGTGGTTGGCATGAAAACTACAACCAGTGGTGGTTCTTGTACTAACATCTTGATCAATCCCGCGGATAAAAATCTCAAGCTTTGCTGTCTCAGTAATGTCATTGCTGTCATCAACAGCCAGTGAATAATATATGATTTTTCTTGCTTCTTTTTTTAACCTTCCTTTCGAATATAATCAGGAATTTTCTAAATTCTTCTCTCGATACTTAGTCGAGAAATACGTAGTTTTTCAAAATTAAAAACTTCTTCTGGACAAGTTATTTAAGCTATTTTCATCACTACCCTTTTGAGAAATTCTGTTCTATTAAAAGGCTTTAGAGCACGAGATATTTCAAACCCCATTAGGTAGCTGACTTCCTTACATTTATTTATGCTCGACCATGCCGAAATGTACTAATTATACATCTGGTAGCAGTCCTTTAATGCATGTCATTAAAGTACACCTACTCATTAAAGTACAGGTCTTCAGCCAATGATAACTCAGCTTACATGTGTTCAGCCAATGATAAGTCAGCTTTGTACCGTTATAAAACCGCAAGTATCGATTATTCTCGGATATGCAATCGAAACAGAATTAGCGAAAAGTCACGGAGGCTGGAAATCCAATACTGTCGCAGAAGGTTATGTTCTGTTACTATAATAATTAGCGTTAAATGTAAATAATATTCAAATAAACTCAATTTGTCATCTCGTTTTTCAATGTCGAATTCAATAATCAAGGTTATAATATTATAATATTATCAAGTTTAACGGGACTACGTCAAGGTCAATGACATTATTGTTCCTTGGAAAAAATAAATACTTTCGCGTCTGCGCACATCTCACAATTCACGACCTAGAACAAGGTCACTTCCGATCTTGTCAGATACCTACAAATAAAATGTATACATCTGAATACCGGTAATTTCAAGTTAGAAATATGGTCGAGCATAAAAAGTCGTATGAAACTCGCCTATAATGATAATTAAGAAGCTCGTATGAAAATTATGAAACTCGCTTGCGCTCGTTTCATAAATATCCATACTCGATTCTTCATTAGTATCATTATAGGCTCGTTGCATAATGTACTATTATCTCATCTTTCTCTTCCAGGCTATGATTTAAGACATGTCAGTTCCTGGCGTTTAATAGTTCGTTGGCACATAATATTGAATCCGTTTTTCTACAATATTATTATTAAATGAATAACTAATAAATAGTTACCCTCATCTAAAGATTAAGATGATTAAAACTGAGATAAAAGCTAATAATTTTATCCTTCTAAAGAGAAGATCTAAAAATATCAATATTCAGGCACGTACAGAAGAATTATAGAAACATATACTTAGTAGTCAATAATAATAATAATAATAATAATAATAATAATAATAATAATAATAATAATAATAATAATACATTATTCAGCGTGGCAATATGCAAAGTAAACGTGTTACATTTTGTCCGACAGAACAACAAAAAAGTTCTCATTCTTTACGAAAGCACCTCTTACTGCTTGTAGAGACAGTTTGTAAAGCGACATGATACCGCCACTGCTTGCCTTCAGTACGTGAATGAAAAACACAGCAATATGCAGGAAACTCCTCGTACACGTTTGAATGTGATTACATGATGTAATCACGGTACCCGCTTTGGTCACCGCTGCCTTAGACCACAACGCCACGGTGCGAGACGGGGGCATCAATAGAATAAGAAATTAACTTAGTATAATATATTCTCTTACTATTAACCAACAAATAAGTTTAATATGATATTACCAAATAACTTTCGTATGAATAAAGAGGCTTCTAATCTCATTATTTTATTGCTATTTGCGTAATTAATTATTTAAAATTGGAAAAGAAATTAAAATTATGAAGCAATTGGACTGATATTAGAGTTCCCACAAAATACATTAAAGTTACAAGAAAATTACAGGTACCTTTGCAGTGGTAGTAATATCTTAGTGTAAGAAGACATCTTCTCTGTTATTATTGTGTGATGTTTGAGGTAGCCTAATAAATTTCTGGATCTGCCTTCCTACAATTATTGCTTTAAAACTAAAGTTGAAGCAAAATCATTAAGATATGAAAATATGTCATATACGTATGCGGAAGCTTATATTTAGAAATGTTAAATAAAATACATAAGTTATAGATCTTACATATCGTGTACATTTTTTCTTTAATCTTATCCTAGAGTAGGAAACTTTTGTCTACTTCGTAATAAGAGAAAAAACAAAGATTCAGGAATGTTCTTAAGTTACATTGCTAGTTGAAATGACTTCACAAACTAAAATAACAGTTTCCTATATTGCAACAATCTGGATTTCTCGGTAAATGTGAAAAAAAAAGTACAGCTGTACGTTCTTTCCGGAACTTTCTTCTTCAGACAATGAAGTTTCTAAAAGAATCAAGACTTTGATCGGTTTCCACGATCCGACAGCGTTCAAGTTTATTTCCTCTGCGGTAACTCAATCAACTAATAATATGTCTGGTACTAAATGTCAGACGGAAGTGTGGACTAGGCTTTCCCCACTTTGTTTTACACTAATTTATTTTATACTTCCACAGTTCAGTGTATTATATATCTCGCCAATTTTTTCTGATTTTATGACGTCAAAAGCATGTATTGAGCAGTAGGTGTATTCTCCTCTCATATAATAATAATAATAATAATAATAATAATAATAATAATAATAATAATAATTTTATTTTCCCTGGCAGTGTTAAGGCCACCTGGCCCTTTCTTCCACTCAACCAGGATCAAAGCACATACAGAAAAATACATACCGGTAATCAAGTATTAACTTAAAATAATAATAATAATAATAATAATAATAATAATAATAATAAATAAAATAAAATAAAAAGAGAGATTGAATACATATGAATATAAACCACAAACAGGGAAATACATTCTGGTATACAAATATTACAGTATATATTGTAGATTATTCGTCTATAATTCATGCGCTGGATAACGTTTCTCTAACAGTTCGGTCTGTAGTTCTAATTTCTTTTCAATTTTCTCTTTAGTACAGTAGAGCATCGATTATCCGAAATAATTGGAGCCGGAGGGGTGTTCGGATAGCTGATTTTTCGGATAACCAATCATTACGAAAACAAATTGTACCGGTGTTACAGAAGCAGTATGAAACAAAGAAACACTGATACTAAACACAAAACCGTACATATATATTTTGTATCACATGTCTTACAAATAACACAGAGAACTGACTAGCCTAGTTTGACAAGTTCGAAATGGCTATTAAAGCAGACCTATAATTTAGGAAAAGAAGTTTAATTTTTCTTTTTTTCTTTTTGCTTCAGAGCTGAGACTCATTTTTTTTTTTTTTTTTTTTGCAGCCAGATATCGCAAACAGCGCTACCGAAACTTCTTCAAAGCACGCGCGCAAATTGAATTTGCCGACTGGAACGCTTTCGGTTAACCGATGTTTCGGTTGATCGGTATTCGGATAATCGATGCTCTACTGTATTTCTCAATGTGTGGTAGTAACATTCCTTACTTTCTATCATTAATCTACGTTTATTACTCTAAGTTAACTGATGTCTTAGCCCAGGAATGCAGAACTCAGAGAGAGAGAGAGAGAGAGAGAGACAGAGAGAGAGAGAGGTGGAAGCATGAGGAAAGCATTGGTTCCACTTCCACAGTTTACAGGCGTTGAACTGTCCACAACCATGTGGCGGATTTCAACAAGCTGATGCTCATGAAGAAAATGGCGAAAGTATTTCCGACCACAATAAATATAATTAAACACTAAACTTAACCAACGAATTAGGGTTAAATGGAACATATATAATGGTATGTAAACGAATAAAATGCGTTTATATGTAAAAATAAATACATTTATAATATAGGCCTATACTTTAATGATCTAAATGAGACAGTAGAGCAATGCCATCATGAAAATCAAGAAATTTATTACAGGAAAGCTTCAAATAATCACAACAATGCATTTAAACTGTCACAGGTTAACCAAACAGTAAAGCAGGAAAAGTTAATTACCACAATTGGATAAAATACCTTTTGCAAAGCCTCCTTTGTACCGTAACATGTTACAAAATATCTGCAGATGCAGTAACTAACGTTTGTGTCATATGACAGTTATCTTTGAATAACTTGAAAAAAGATTAGAGATATCTCAAAAAGGATTGTACCACTGTTTTTCTCAGAAAATTTCACATGATTCTGAGTATCTACATGACCCTCGTTCCATTAAAAATTTCAAAGTTTCTTTCAAAATAGGAGCTTTTGAGATAGCTGAGGGCTAGAATCGAATGTGTCACTGGTAGAACATTTGGTCTTACAAATACTGGTAACACCAATAGTAATCGAAAATCAGGCATATGGAAGATATTTATATGGTTCCAGTCTTTTGATTCAACTTGTATAATATCATTTTAAGAACATATAAATATCAATTTTCAAGGAAGTAACGCATTTTGAGCACTCCTAACATAGTGAATTTTTTCACATTCTGTACATACGAATGAATCAATACAAGAGAGTCGGAAGTTAATGAAATTATTTTTTTTTCTCGAATAATATGAATTATTGTCTTACTAGAGATATGCTTTGTATAGATTTTCCTCCTGAAAATTTTCTGATATGCCTACAGAGTAATTCAGGAAGAATATTATATCATGTTTTAGGGAGTGGTAATACTGACTATTCAGAGTCAAAAACTTGTTTTCAATTTTCAGTGTGTGTAGAGATACAGCTGTTCGGATCTAACGCTTCCAGTTCTGTCATGGTTCCTCTTGTTTCCGTGGATTTTCGCGCCAGAAATTTACTCTAACAAGGAGAGGACACGCTCTGTATATCACCGAATGGAATAAGATTGTGTGACATGAAAGTACAAGACGTACTGTTTAAAGTCATACCTGGTATGGGTGGCCAATGACCCCTCGTTTTGAAAATATTGGCTATTGTTTCTGACATACTTCCGTTAGGTGCTTAATAGGGAAGCATTAGACTGTGTAACAGCGTAGCCCATATTGTTGGATGCTGAGTTGTTATCCAGGCAACCTAAGTTCGAATCTTAAATGGTCCTATTTTTTTTTCTTTTAATAATGATTAATATTGTGATTACAGTAATCTATTTAGATATATCATATTTCTCAATGTATTGAACGCTTCATCATGTTTTAAACAAATTATAATTAGGTAACATTGTATTGTAAAGGATAAACAATGAAATATTGCTCATGTAGGCAGGTAAGATGTGTCACTGGTGTCTGTTTGTTTCTGTAGCAGCTATTCCATTTCATTGTGTCCCGATTCATTATGATAAATGTCATAAAAACACACAAAACATACATATTTCCTGCACCATGCACAGCAAATGAAAGAAGGTTGTCCACAGTCACACACATTTCTCCGCACTTCTACTGCGAAACAGATGTCATTCACGTTCACAAACACTTCTCGTTCGTTTATTAATTTTGATGCATACCACGCGTATTTCAACATGGCTTTGAATATAGTAGCTGACAACTGAAAGTGAATAAAAAAAAATAAAAAATAATAATAATAATAGTAATAATAACAATAATAATAGTAGTAATAATAATATCAAGCTTTAAAAATGGGAAGGCATTAGGATTCGAACTCAAGTTTCCTGGATGACAACTCAGCATCCAACCATATGAGCTACGCCGTTATACAGTCTAATGTTTTCCTTTTAGACGCCTGACGGAAGTAGGGCTATGTCACAAACAATACCCAATATTTTCAAAACGAGGGGTCATTGGCCACCCATACCAGGTATGACTTTAAACAGTACGTCTTGTACTTTCATCTCACACAATCTTATTCCATTAGGTGATATACAGAGCGTGTCCTCTCCTTGTAGGTGGATTTCTGCCACCTACTCTATGATAAAGAACTTTGTCACCCTCCGGTATGCTTGTACGAAGTTTCCTTGTAAAATGTGGGCTCTGTATTTAGTAAATATATATTTTTGCATTTATACTTAAAAATTTAATTTGAAATATATCCATAAGTTAATGAAATTTTTGGAAAATGTATTACTTATTAAAATTTTCCCATCAATCTTAATATAAACAAAGAAATCTACAACTATTTTAGTTTAACAGCTTTCACTTTAGTGGATTGTAAAATCTTATTTCAAAGCTCTAAAAGTCAAGTGTTAAATCACAGCCTTTGGTATACATACAAAGTCACCGTATCCTTATACATAACATAAACTACAAACCGCACCGTGTTCTGACTTGTGTCATCTCCTGCAGTATTTTAAAAGTAGGTCACGACAACGTCGACAACTCTAGAATTGTATCTAGTTTAAAATACATTACCACTTGTAATGCTGACACGCCTGTCTTGTAAAGCAGCGTCATGCAGTAACCAATGCCAAAACCTCCGAACAAACACACAAGCTCTGCTTTCATATGTGCTAAACCCACACTCATGTATCTCCAATATTCAAGTGGAAGTTGAACGTGCGTCACTAAGAACCGTAAAAGTCTATAGAAATGGGAACAAGAGTAAATTCTATTGCGAAACGGCAGAGCATTGGGTTCGCGCTTTTAATGGAAGCACGCTGCCAATGACGGTATCAAAATTAATGCGCAAGTACCAGAGAAATAAATTCACATTTTTATGACGTTATTGGCATGTTTTATCTAATTCGCGCCACATACATTTGAGAAGTAAACTGTTCAGTTATCATTATTACTATTATTATTATTATTATTATTATTATTATTATTATTATTATTATTATTATTACTATATTCCAACAGTTATATTATCGGTTGTTCTTTATGGTTGTGAAACTTTGAGAGAGGAACATAGGTTAAGGGAGTTTGAGAATAAGGTGCTTAGGAAAATATTTGGGGCTAAGAGGGATGAAGTTACAGGAGAATGGAGAAAGTTACACAACGCAGAACTGCACGCATTCTATTCTTCACCTGACATAATTAGGAACATTAAATCCAGACGTTTGAGATGGGCAGGGCATGTAGCACGTATGGGCGAATGCAGAAATGCATATAGAGTGTTAGTTGGGAGGCCGGAGGGAAAAATACCTTCAGGGAGGCCGAGACATAGATGGGAAGATAATATTAAAATGGATTTGAGGGAGGTGAAATATGATGATAGACTGGATTAATCTTGCTCAGGATAGGGACCAATGGCGGGCTTATGAACCTTCGGGTTCCTTAAAAGCCAGTAAGTAAGTAAGTATTATTACTATATTCCGTTTTCCGTTATTAAGCAGTGTCATATGAACATCATTTCAGCTTCAATTTTTCACGTCATATTCTTCTGTTATGACATATTTATATATTATTAAATACTTTCCCTGAACAAGGATTGTCTAGAAAACCTATACTATGTACAAAATAAAATTTGAGTAGATGTGTTATATGGGTAGTTGCATTATGGTTAGTAAACCAATGAAAGTGAAAAATATAATTACAAATCTGGACATGCAAAGATAGCAATGTTTTATCTACCGTGATTTATTAACAATGTATTTTCTTATTTTCATGGAAGTAAACGAACATTAGTGATTACACATGATGACAAATAAGAAGTGTTCCAAAAATAAACTTTATTTTTTCGAAATGAGCCCTCGTACTCCGACCATAAAGCCGATGATTTCTATATCTTGCAGCAGACGTTCCTGTAGATAATATGGGATTCATTCATTCCTTCATTCTTAGAGTTTTGTCCAAGGCAAGTTTTTCACTGCAAACTCGGCAATCTCATATCTTTTCTATTTTCTGCTATCCTCTTTGTCTCCCCATATAATCCACTTACTGTATCTTAATGTCGTCTGCCATCTGATATCTTCTTATGTCCCGAACTCTTCTCCCATTCACCATTTCTTCCAATGTATCCTTCAGTAGACATTTTCTTTTCAGCCAGTGGCCTAAAAAATTCCTTTCCCTCTTCCTGATCAGTTTCAGCATCATTCTTTCTTCACCCACTTTTTCCACCATAACTTCATTTCTTATTCTGTCTGTCCATTTTACACGTTCCATTCTTCTCCATATCCACATTTCAAATGCTTCTAGTCGCTTCTCTTCACTTTGTCGTAATGTCCATGTTTCTGTCGTATACAATACCACACTCCACATAAAAGCACTTTACAAGTCTCTTCCTTAGGTCTTTTTCCAGAGGTCCGCAGCAGATGCTCCTTTTTCTATTAAAAGCTTCCTTTGCCATTCTGTTCTTCTTTCGACATCTTAACAGCAGCTCATGTTACTGGCACACCCCAAGTATTTGAAGCTGCCCACTTGCTTCACTGCCTCGTTTAGAATTCGTAAGTCTACCTTCTGTATTTTTCTTCCTATGACAATGGTATTTGTCTTATTTGCATTTATCCTCATCCAATAATTCTCACAGCTGTCATTTAGCTTCAGTAGCATATCCCTTAATATCGTCTCCTCTTCTGCTAATAACGTCATATCATCAGCAAATCTTATGCATTTTATTCTTTTTTTTCTCCTACTATTACTGCTCCCATATTCTAAAGCATTTCTTCACTAAATCCTCCAAGTAAATGTTGAATAGGGTTGGTTGATTATAAAGGTAATCCTTGACGTACTACTCTTCCTATTTAACTTCCTTCTGACATTTCTTCTCCTATTCTGACTGACTTTTTCTCGTTGTTTCATACAAAGATCATTGAACAGCCTTCTCTCTTTCCAATTCACATCCATTTTCCTTATGATCCCCGTCAATTTATTCCAATCGACTCAATATGGGTTTATTGACTCTTAAATTAATAATTTTTTTTCCATGTCGATATCTTTCTGTTGGATCTTGCAAGTCTCAAAGGGAATTGCAGGGAAAATTATTATAAAAGGTTTCCGATGGTGATGTAATGCGATCATATCTATCCTATGAGTACTACTGGTGGTTTATATACCATAAACCTCTTCGAAAACAGTAAACCCAGTATTGCGCAGTGGTGCTGACCACACGATCAGTGAAGCCTAACATGTAAGAGAGTCACGTGTTGCTTCAAAGATACCCTCCCCGTAACTTGGTAAAAGGAAGAGATTAAATAATAAGACAAAGAAGAACAAGGAATGATTTGGACCTTAAAATTGTTATTATTTCCTCTGATACTACATACTGTATAAGGAAATGAATTTTGCGGCCTCAATCCTTCGTCTCTAGCTTTGTGAAATCAAAGTATGAGAACCATGACATAATAGCCTATTTTGATCAATTTTGTATAATATTATCAATACAGTAACACAATTGTTGCCTGGCTTTGGAAAAGTCTCCTAGTCACTCAATGTATTCCAGTAAAATCATTAACCTCATCGAGGCAGCCAACGTCCGTCGAGGCATGGCGCTGCTATTTTTTGTGAATAAAATGAAAGTTTTAATTTCTGTGATGTTAACATTTCATGGTTTTGTTAATTTTCTTATTGTTTACATTTAGCGACAAGGATAATTGAATATTATTGATGTTCTAGAACAGTATTACTTCTTTAAAATCTTAACCGGACATGCAGGGTCTATTGGACCGTAGTATGTTTTATTCACTTTCTAACGAGCTTTCAGTCTTTCCATCCATTCGTTGATGATAATGGAATGTTGGGAAATTATTTTGAAGCCTGAACAACAATGACTATTTTTAAATAACGTTATAAATAGGTTATAAAATAAGTGTATGTATGTACTTGTGTGTATGAGTGTATGAAGAGATACAGAGGGAGAGAGAGAGTGTGCGTGACATATTATGAGTGTGACATTGAGAATGAGTGTGAGAGACTGACAGTGAGTACAAGTGTGTGTATGAGTGTGAAAGAAAGAGAGTGAGTGTGAGAGAGAGTGACTGTGAGTGAGAGAGTGAGTGTGTGTGAGAGAACGTGTGAGAGGTAGAGTGTATGAGTGTGAAAGAGTGAGTGTATGTGAGAGATAGGGAGAGTGTGTCCGAGAGTGAGTGTGTGTGAGAGAAAGTGTGTATGGGAGAGGGAGAGTGTGTGTGCGGGAGAGGGAGAGTGTGAGTGAGAGTGTGTGAGAGGAAGAGTAGGTGAGTGTGTGTGAGTGAGTGTGAGGAGTGTCTGATAGAATGTGTGTGAGAGTGAGTGGATGTGTGTGAGAGTGTGTATGAGAGTGAAAGAGAGAAAGCGTGTGTAAGTGAGAGTGTGTAGGTGTTTGAAAGAGTGAGGGTATGAAAAATTGTGAGAATGTTTGAAAGTGAGAAAGAAAATTTAACTCTTGTATGTATGCCATAAATGGGAAAGTATAATATTTGTGTAAATGTGTGTGCATTTTACAAGCAGAATAAGTAGAAAGGATTATGTATTAAATATGTGGTTTTTTTTTCTTATGATAAAATGTATTAAAATTATTTCTATAATATATTGTCATGAATACTTTGGTTGTTACAATATTATTATTGAATAAGTTTAATGTAATTATTTCGTTATGCCGTTGCATTAAAATACCGCATGAATCCGATGGAACCTTTTTGCTAATCTAGATTACAAGGGTAAATTCACACCGTACGCTTTGAAAATAATAATTGAATTAGAATATTTTGTATTAATCTATTTTTTTAAATTACTTCATATATTATATTCTTTTTGTTGCAGAATTGTGATACATGTGGATGGTTCCATACGCCACTGAATCCAGAGCCTGATGGTGCAGGATTTGTAAGTCAATATTTTTATTTGCCATATCTTTTGAAGTACATGAAAATACATTTTGAGGTAGTGCACTGCGTATTTCAAGCTACTGTTCATAGCTGTGTTCGCTATGACTTCAATTTGACGCTTATTAATAAGCCTTCATAATTTGTTTCATCTTCAGTGTACTTCATCACAGAAACATGCCTTCTCAGCTTGTAGTCAAAACACATTACGTTACAAGTAGTGATGGAAGTATTTGAATAAAATAATACGAACTATTTGATTCCTGTCAGTTCTCGAGATATATCTCGGACCGTGAACAAGTATTCGAATACTGTGCTCAAATGGTAAAATATTAATTTTTACTCCATATGTGCTGTACTTTTGGTCCAGCAAAAATACTTCTCTTTACGAGAAAACTCTTAAAAATAAAATTATGTTCTATGGACAAAAAGAAACTGAAGTGTTTAAAATTACAGTATTTTCTGTGGCCTAATTAAAGTTTAAATAATCATGTAATACAATATTGCGACAGAATATCAAGTTTAATGTGCTTAAGGATCTGTTTTAAATTTACCCCAGTCCTCGATTCACTCAATAGTAATGGCGTATGGCATTACGCCCATCTAGAGAAACTACACTTTGAAATAGTGAAGGATTTATCAAAATCGATTATGTAACTTCTGAGATTACTTCATACAAACACCCAAACATTCTCTTCATATTAATATTGATAAACATTGACACATTTATATATTCCCACCGTTAAATGAATATTTTCCTACTGTTGTGCAAGATCGCCTTAAACAGATGCAGTCATTCGTTTTAATTTCATTGCCTAGGGTATATTAGTCTAATGCGGAAATGATAGAACGCATTGCTATTTTAAAACTCGTATATCTCGTTAAATATCAGTCCCATCAAAATGTTGCATGCAATAAAACTTATCGGAAACCTTTTTTAAAGAAACGTTTGTTATGTAACATTTTTCATGAAAATCTATAATATGCGAGATAGGCCTATTTCGATTTATTTAATTCAGGTTCCCTTATAACTCCCTTTTAAATAAAATATTTTTAATGCCTAAAATGTAAGTTAAAACGAACTTAATTTACATTCACATTTTCATATTAATCTGGTCAGCCATTATCGTATAAAAAGGTGACAGACAGACAGACAGACAGACATAGATTGTACAAACAAAAATTTCAAAAATACGATTTTTGGTCTCGGGATGGTTAATTATAAATGTTAACACCATTTATTTTTGGAAAAGAGAAAATTACCAGAAAAAGTTTGGTTGCAGATTAGTTATTAATATAGTTTTGGATTTATTGATTTCAGATCTTCTCCGTAACTCCATATTGTTTATGTGCTTTATTTCATAAATTCTTCACTTTCTTGTAATGTACTCGTAGCTGTTTATTAAAGACAAGAGCCTTCTTACCCGTTTCAAGTTAATTACTGAAGCTCACATCCATGCAATGCTACACCGGAGGGTACTTTTCAATCAAATTAATGAATATCATATATAAGATAATTATTTATCGAATTATTTTACTACAGCATCACTTATCATAAGTCGCTGTACCTGGAAGGGAATATAATTTTAAGTCGTCCGGTATTGGGAATGGGCGTTCTTTTCCATATTCAGATGTCGCCTGTCAGATCCAAGACCGTTTTGTGTCCTGAAGGACCCCGCAGCATCTGAAGTAATTAGCGTCGGTTCTAACTCCAAAACTCCGATCTCTCGAGATAGATATAGCAGTCGCTCCCCGGCACCGGAATTATTGTAAGTTGCTTCACTGCGGTGATACATGTGTCTCCAATGAAAAACAGGAATGCGAACGCTTCGTTAAAAACATTTTGAAAGGAAAGAAGTGTATAACTTTAAGCAAAGGATAATTTCGATGGTGTTTGGGTAAAGGGAGATAAGTCATACAAATAAGTTTTGAGACAAATGAAAATTAAACTTCGGACCCTTATTGCAAATAATTCTTTACACAAATAAAACACGTCAAATATTAGTATTCTTTGGTTTTTTGCTCAACTACTTGCAGAATATAACTTGTGTACTGACCTGGGGAACAAAACTCCACTTGCACAAAAAATAACTTAACCCCCTTTTTTCCTCACACTATCGATTTCTTTATATAAAATATACAGACCTACAATATTATGCAATTTTCTATATTTAAGTTAGGGTCCAGCATAACAGAGTAGAAAACGAGAATTTGCATTATTCATACTGACAACGATACTAAATAGAAATATATAGTCTAACCATTTTTTCCAAATACTGTATACACACAATACCTCTTTCAGCTGGACTTACAACCATGCTAACTGGTCATGGAAGAATCAATGCATATTATCATAGATTCCACATTGTAGAAGACTCGACATGCAGTTGCAATAACGGTGACGAAACGGTAGACCATATTTTATTCGAGTGCACGAAGTACAACACTGCCGGAAACAAATTGGAAAGGACCATAAATTCCAAAGGAGGAAGGTGGCCACCAAACAGACCTGATCTCATTACCAAATACGTAAAAGAATATTGTAAATTCATAAGAGAGGTAGATTAAGAAAGTAGGCAAAGTATGTAGCAATTCGGAAACACAAATATTGGAGAACAGTAAATATCATTATCAAAACCATATAGAACTATGTCACACTGTCTCATCTGTGATTGTAAGAAAATAGTAATTTTGTAAGCTCAAACAGACATGTAATATTACTTATGTAATGGAGCATGTTGTTCAGTAAAGACATTAAAAACAACAGCAACACACACACGGCTGAATAGTGTAATATTACAGTCTAGTATACATATATACAGTCACGAAGCTTGGGATGATTTTTTGCATTTCTCGCGATAGTTTCTAACCGCTTGAGTACTAGGAACAATAGACTGTGCCACTGCAACCGTGATCTAATACGGGCCGTTAGGCAGACCATGTGACTCGCTTAACCTTAACCCTATCACGTTTCAACTATATAAATTAGTTGGAGTGCATAAAGAGTAACAAATATTTGTCCAACATGTAGTGTAATTACATTAATAAAATTTAAAACAATTATTATGAGACACTTCAGATATATTTCACATGCGAATTAAGGTGTAATATTATTTTGGTGTGAAAATTACGTTGTTCATATGTGTAATACCTGCCTTTATTTCGATTAAATACTGCGAAATTCTTGTACATTCATTTATGCACGATTCAGTAATTTTCAGTTGCACCGCACGGATATTTAGATATGTTGAAATTATAGGTTATATTTACTGTACCAGTTGCCCCTTTCTGTCTAATTTTATTGGTCTCCAATGCTCTGCCATTACATATGTATGTTATGTTATGTGGAAATTATAGGTTATGTTTGCTATATTTAACATATATTCTTTTTTATTCTTCCATTCTAAACTTAAAATGTTGATGCGAACAGATTATGTTAACATGTAAAATTCTCTTCACATTAAAATAACACAGTTTTGTAATTATTTCTGCAACATATTTTGCAACAAGAAGCAAACGGAAGTTATGAACACATTACAATAAATAAAATTTAGCAGTAATACGCAATAAAGTTATAATATAATATTTCACTGAGCTCCATACACTGAAATATAAAACCCGAACATACATTACGGCCTGGTCTAGATCGAAAAGGCATTGACTGTGCCGTATTTCACACTGTTTTGAGAAGTTGTGTAAACTGTGAAGTGTTCGTTATCAGTTGTAATAACTGTAAATGGCTAAAATGCAATAATTTGAATAATAATAGGGGACAAGGACACGTTTGTAGTACTATAAATTGTAAGAAAGAGAGGTCGGAGTTATCCTTCCTCCGAAAGATCCAGGAAGGTGAGTTTATAAAATATAATATATACTTTATGAAAATAATATATACACCTTATGTATTTCATATTTCATTAGTGGAAGGAAGGTGTTAATTTTTTCAAAAGAACATGATATCGAAAGTACAATACATTTTATCGTCTGCTAGGAAAAGGGTCTGTGATGAATCGATAGTAGCGATCCTGGTGGTTAGCAACTCTCTATGGATGCATATTTATTAAGTATTGAGCTTCGTGACTGTATATAGTACTAGACTGTGGTAATATGTCGTTGACTATCATCCAATCCCATTATCTCCGGGCTTAGTTGCCTCATGAGTGACGCCTTTTTGGTATCACTTATGAGGTTCAAACTTGTCTTCGGACAGTTCACTAAAAATAAACACCATATTATATGCATGACAATATTGGAAAAGTAAAATTATTTTAAAATAAATACGACATTTTCCAATATCATTAACAATCAATATACGTTTTCAAAGACCTTATGTTACTAACACGTTTGCTTTATCAGGGATGCACCGGGACGTAAAATACGTCACTCAGAATCTAATTGTATTGATTTGAATGTTTTATTTCTGTTTCGGTTTACAAATAGAGAATATAGATCTATGATAAGAGGAGTAATTAATGAAGGGCATGCAAAATATTTTATCGTCATATGAAGTAACATTAAAATAAATAGGCTACATTTCTCAATTATTAAAAATCAATATACGTTTTAAAGTTCCTGTGTTATTTATATGATGACTCGCCAACCTCATTGAATAATCAAGACTTCCTATATGTAGTCAACATGTAGATATCTATTATTGGATAAAAATTCGTTCCGGCACCGGGAATCGCACAGTTGCTGCAGTGTCGTTAAAAATAATCCACTGAAACATGTATAGTATGGTTTAAAAATTCTAAGTTTACTTTGATACCTCAAAAGTGCTAAACAAGTAATATTTCCTTTATTAATTGCAGTCTTTGATGCCACGAAAATGCTGCCCAGAACCTTGTTCAATATCTCAATAGTCAGGACGGTATCTCCAGTTGCAAATATTACTGGTTGTGTTTAAAATGCGGTTTGGGAAATTACCAATGCAGAATATGTAATAAATAATCTTGCACATAAAAACACATAAGCTGATGTTGTGTCAATAATTGTCACGAGAGACTATATTAATAATAATATAAACATAGTCAAGATAATGCACTGGAAACCAGCAACCGTGTCTCCAGCTAATGTTACTGTTACAGGTCACCGTTGATAATATAGAATTCCCATCGTACACTGTATCGGAATGCTTAGATTACAACAGATCCAAAAACCCTTGCTAATAACCAAGATATACTGCTAATAGAGGAGCAACAATCCGCATAATCTCAATAAACGTAGCTATTGTACTGAACATATTCATAAAATGAATACAGCCTAACTAGTCATATAAATACAAAAATACGTTTCGATCAAATTACAAATTACTGTACATTTCTAACACTAAACACATTACTTAACCCATGATCATCAAAAAGTCATTTTATTTTTTCAGTAATATCAAATCAGTAAAGACATTACGTTCCACGGTCTAGTCATAAGATATATTTTTAAAACTAGAAAGAGGACCAGCATCAAATCTTCATTTATTCATTCAAAAACCTTTGATGTTTAATACAAAGAGAAAATAAACAAGTTCAACTAGAGTCGAAAGACAAAGAGTTATGATCTTAAAATTAAGCACAAATCATATCTCATAATATTAATTGTAATTTGATGTTGATATTGTTGTTGTTGAATGCTCTGCGTTGGCGTTTGATAACATTAAGAGTTTTGTTCTCCAATATTTTGTAACACTACGTGACAGCCGTGCCAAGATTACACACACGTTCATATGGAATTCTTTCATACATTCACCGAATGGCATAAAACGTAACTCGGTGACGACAGAACTTCAATAAAATCTATGTGCCTTGCCAAACAGTCGTGATCCAAAATGTCGACAACCGTTTTTCGTGAACCGTCAGGATAGGATTTAATTTTGAACAAGAAATTTGCAATTTTTATTTTTACATGCTGCATTTATTCTGATGGCATTTATATACTTCGTTTTTATCTCTTTTGCTCTTGATATTTTGGAAGGAGAATGACTTCAATGTCGTTTGCATTTGAATGTGCAAAGCCTTTTCTTGCCAAGTAATATGCGGTATCATACCCACAATACCAACATGAAAAGAGATCTACTGGATGGTAAAAATAGTCTCGTCGTTATGAAGCTCAGAAATAATTTGATAAGGGATCAGAGTATCCACACATTTTCGTCAATTGACGACTTTACAACTTTGGATAACAAGTTTTCTGAACAAGTATTCTTCTACTGGAGGTTTTAATGGATTGTTTTATGGCACAAATTTCACCATCAAAATACTTATTTCCTTGTAATAGAATAAAAGAAATGGATTTAACTCACCAGCTCCTATTCTTTTCTCTAAATCTACTAAAGAATCACCTACATAAATATGCATCCAATAGTAAAACATGTTGCATTTGTTACTGAGAATCTCCGGATTAAGTAATTTCAGGACAGGTAAGTTATACTCAGATATTTTGTAATTACTTCCTGATAATTACAAAATTCTATGTGGTGTGTTTGAGTTCAATTGAATTTGTTTTCTCAGCAAAAGTTTTCCTATAGGCTAGATATTTATATAAGCTTCGTAGCTCAGTGAAAGTAATTTGAATACTCAGTTTTCTGTATCAAGAGAACATGTTTTGTATTTGATTTCAGGAAGTCTGATAATACAGGTTTACAATGAATTTTTTTTTTAATTTTAGCTCTCCTTTATGTATTTTTGTGTACTGAAGCCAGAAATTACATAAGAAATTACACATCACGCACTATTTTTAGACAAAACTATATTTTATGTTTTATATTATTAACATACCAGAGATTTTCTGCAACCATAACCCAGTGCTCTAATGTAAAATTTTACACTAACCTGTAGATGAGGATCAGAAACATAATCTAGAAGGCTGTGTGATGTACAGAGTGAAAGTCCTGAAGAGTTTATAAGTTTAAAATCAATAATTTAATAAGATATTTAGGATTACTCATTGAAAATGTTGAGCTCTTACGCTCCAGATTAAAATAAATAAATTTGCTAACACAGGGACATTTCTTCATTGGTACAGGACCACAGAAGAGGAATTTACGCTCTACTCTTCATAAGAGGATGCCTTAGTATACTGCAGTCATATTCCAGGTTTGGTACAGAAGTTCAATTTTCAGTACGAAGTGGATGAATGGGCACTTTTATCGATTCCTCCAAAAGAGGTCATTGATGAATGCTTTTGCACAGTGGCAACAAGTATGTTTAGTTACCTCTTAGTCATTCTGTACACCTTAAAGAAACTATGAGAATCTTGAACTGGTTCTTACAAAGATAAAATATGACCATGTATGATCTTTGAAGATTTGAGAGAGTTGTGGATGCTTCTTGGTTCCCAGGCTGGATATACTAAATTTTCATATTTCCTCTGTGAATGGAACAGCAGAGCAAGAGGTAATCATTGGGAACCAAAACACTGGCTACAAAGAATATCTCTTGAACCTCACACAAGAGAAAAAGCAACAAACACAACTTCACCATGAAAAAAAAGCGATATATAAAGCAGCTGACTAAATCTGAGTTGTTAATTATGACACTCTAATAGCTTTTGGAAAATATACATTTAATATTAGCCACAGGACGTGTTTCACTTCATCACTTTTGGTATTAAATTCAATAACTCTACCTTCACATTGCTAAAAGTGCAAATGCATGTTGCTGAAAAATGGTACGTGATAGAGAAAATCTGAGCTCAGATTTGGATTTAGCACTACAAGACACTGTAAATGTGACATACATTTTTAGAAAAGTTTTTATGACTTTTAATTTTGTAGGTCTGTGTAATTTTTCATACTAGAGATCTTTTTCTTTTAGTAGTAACGACAGTGAGTGGTCTTGTGATATGAACATGATACGCATAACTTCTACTAGAGTTATGTTCACTGTTTCTTGAATGATTCTCAGTGCATAGTTCTGTACTATTCCAGCTACTCTATAACTTCAGCTTATATCACAAGGATTTTACCAGTTCTGAAATATTGGCCTGATGCACGTCCTATGTCTGTAAGTAGTATTAGGTGTTCTTCTGAAGCATTCTTATTCCTTGCCAGCTACTCATTTGAGAATATTCAGCCTGTTAGATGCTTTTATATATTCAAATTTATCACGTGATTTTTCAAAGTAAGTTTACTATTTTACTATCAAAAAGGCATCTAAATATTTTGTTGTATCGGTTTCAAAAATAGTACAGACCGATTATTTAGTCCTGATAGCTCAGCGACGCGAAAGAGGGGAAGTAATAGGAGGAGTTAGGAGAGTTCCGGAGTAGAGATAAGGGCGAGCGGTCGGTAAAGGAATGCAGTACAGCTTAATTGTACCGGAAACATACCGCTCTACCGCACGCATGAAATCCGATCGCTCCGAAGACAAGCGAGTGCATAACCCAAACACTCCTTGGCGTAACTAAATGGACTCGCCTGATCCAGGAGCAGATCGCCGGGGACTGTCAGGACTAAATAATCGTACTGTACTATTGTAATTTAGAGATAGCTCCCTTGCTCTCGATCCTAGAGAGAAGAGTTAAAATGTTTTGAGTTCTGTGTTAATACTCGCGTAATAAATTCTTGCTACACTATTTGTCATATTTCAAGTGATTTCTGCATTCGTGATTTCAAAAGATTTATTTTTTTTATGTTTTTGAAGACTAGATTAGAAGATTGTCCACATAAAAGGCTGATTTGGTCTTTAGTATTTGCAGGAACGTTGACGTCATAACCCACGACATTTACCTGGGATGTTTTCTGACCCCACATTATATTTTATTCTTAATATCTATATCCTGATAGGCCTACTCCGAAACATTGCAGTAACCTAGATATGGTATCCTTGGTTATTTTAGCTTCCTTAACAATTAAAATTATTATTTCTTGATTATATATTGATTTTTTTCATGTTTATTGCTTGGGTTCGTGGATGGCCCCAGCTTTAGAACTCGTCTTTATTTTCGATTTCGAATTGCTTTGCAGTGAAAGTGTTTTGTTTTAAGTAAAGTGAACATGTACTTTGAAAAGTGAACAAATGAAACAAATGCAGCATAAACTGCCATGCAGGCTATAAGTAAAATGTTGTAGGTTCAAGAGCAATTATTTGTATTTGTAAAATTAGATTCTTGTTCTTTCTACTGCAGCAGATGATAAGACTAAATTAAATCTTTAAACATAATTAACACTTGATGCCATAACAATTTCCTTTTTTGTGCTTCATTTAAAGGAAAATGAATGTGTTCTCTGATAATTGAAATAATAAAAACGCAGATACAGACTAAAATATAGTCCGCCATTAAACTAATTAAATTAATTATAATTCATTAATCCATTTTTTAAACATAATGGGCCATATTAATAGACATTATTAGCGCGGGCTTCCGGTGGATGATCAGCGAACTAACGTTTTTCGTATCCATAAACCAGTGTTAACGATATGATATGATATGAATCCTGTACAAGTAATCACTCTATATCCCGGGCTAGTTTAGCACACTTGTATCGCGGGCTAGAGAAATGTCTATGCATAGCACCCAGTCTAGTAAGTCTAGGTGCAATAAAATGTTCAATTTGCTTGTAGTGTATATAAAATGCATTAAGCTGTAAAATATCTTAATTATTATCAACAAATCATCTTGAGGTCAAAAAAAAAAAACCAGATAAGTTGCATGATATTCTAGAGCAACTACGTTGCGAAATGTAGTTACTGAATAAGATAGTACCAGTATACAAAACATATCTTTGTGGTAGGCATCAGTGTCTGTATTATTGCATAATATCTTTGTATAATAAATAGTGATATCTGCTGAAGCATTTTCCATATATTTTGGTATTTTTTAGTTTTTACAGATATTTTTACTCCAGATTATATCATATGCATTCTGGAAATCAATAAAACAGCTGTAGTGTTCTTGTGCTGATTGAAAGCTTCTTATATACATATATGTAGACTGATATTCATTGACCCATTACTTTTTGGCGCGAATTCATCCTGAAACCCGCCCTTATGCAATTCTAAGAACCATGTTAATATAGGAGACACCGTTCACTCCATAGTAAATGCAATTACTCTGGTGAGAAATGGGCCTATAACTATTGTTACTTGCTCATTTGTTCTTTTTAGTACAGGAATGATAACTATTTTTCCAGTCAACTTGTACAGATGGCAACCAAAGCAGGTTAAGTAATTGTAGCAGAACATTTCTACCGTGATCGTCCAAATGTTTAAAAAATTCTGCATTTAATTTGTCTGACTTTAGTGATTTGTTATTTGCAACTAGACTTACGATGTTCTCAGGCAGATGAAATTTGGATACATAAATATGGCTGTGAATATACTCAGGTGCTTGATTATTTCTTTGAATAACCTATTGTTTAAAATCTCTACCACCTACTTTTTCCTTATTTTTAACTTCTTCGCGTAGTGTAGGATGCTTATATGTGTGAAATTTATTGAAAATTGTTTGATATAACAGCATAATTGCTAAATGTTTAAGCATGAAGATTCAAAGAAATATATTATTACATTTTTGGTTGGAATTGAAGAGTTTCATGGAAGAAAGTCCTAATCTACGTTTTTAAACTTTTGAGAGAAACTGTTCTCCTTTCACTAACGTAATAAGGGAAGTAGTGCGTTGTGCTCATCTTATTCAATAAAAAAGGCATAGTATGATATCCCACAACAAAGAGAGTTCATGAGGTTTTTCTTGTGGAATATGTCTAACTTTCCTATTTTTGTGAAGATTATTAATTTTGTGGTCCTACAGAATTTTCTGTTCTGGTTATTGGTTACTAACGGAGAAAAATTCGCTCCGGCGACGGAGATCGAACCCAGGACCCTCACTTTCTCCGAAAAGAGAAAAAACCAAAGAAAAAAGATTCGATCCGATGCTATGAATTGAGTCTCGGCGTAGTTTAGTGGCATAACACTCAGTGCGTATAACTGGAGACCCTGGGTTCGATCCCCGACGCCGGAGATAATTTTTTTTTCCGTTATTAACCAATAATATTATATTTTTGGCAACCATTTCTGATTCATGGCAAACTTCGACATTGAATAAATTTTTAGTTGAAAAAATAGTTCAATAAAACACTACTGTAATATTTGGGTAATAATTTATAGTGACTATTACACTTTTACTACGTCATATTACTTTTGACCAATAAAACGGCACGAAAGGCCGTCTTTCAACCAGTCATGGCTGCTTATCGCACAGTTTTATCACTTCCATAGAATTTGTTTATTTTTATCGCTTCCATAGCATTTGTTTGTTTTTATCACTTCCCTAGCATTTCTTTCTTTGTCCCAACATTTCAAACTGCAAATTCTTTATGGTATTATAAAACTTGGTTTTCGATCGCCATTTCTTTTCCGCATAGACAGTCGACTGAAAATGGAGGCTCCTTTCAAACGGTTTGGTGAAGGTAACATTAGTGAAATAGAATTTTAATAAGACAATTAATATCTATATTATTGTATTAGAGTAGTTTATTTCTCCTAATCTTTATACACTTTCGTCTGTTTTTATCACCTCCCTACCATTTATTTCTTTGTTTGCCAACATTCAACCTGCAAATTCATTACGATACTGTACAACACGCTTTGCGATCGTCATTTGTTTACCGCACAGAAAGTCAACTGAAAATGGTGGCTCCGTTCAAACGTTTTGGTGAAGCTAACATTAGTGAAATAGAGTTTTAGTAAATGAATTAATATTTTATTGTATTAGAGTAGGTACTTTATTTCTTCTAATCGTGTAATAGTCAATTAAATACCATTCGAGTTTTGATTTTCTCTAGATAAATCAAAACCTCTAGTGAGATTACTTTTATACAATATTGCTTCATTTCTATGCAGAAAGTGTAGTGTTTTATTAAAATTATATAAATAGAGAGGTTTTATTAAAATAAAATTTATGAGAGCATACTTTTCCATTTCCTTGATAACATCATAACATTAAATTTTACTTCAAAATAAGTATTTCGAAACCTTTAAGACTACAAAGTGATATTTTACTTCAACGGATTTAAATCAATTTTCTTTTTATCTGTCTGTGTGATCAAATTTCACTGTTAGAGTAGAAGACTAGCAGCGATATAGATAATCTAATAATACGCTCTCGTATATAATCTTCTTTTTATAAGCATATTGTTTTCCTTCTGTGACCTATGTGAAAACAAATCACGAAATACGAAGGTTTATGTCTGCGTAAAATCCACAAGACAAAATCAGATTAATTTGATTTCATTTCGTTTGAGCTGCAACTCAAAGAGCAGTTCGTGACATTTCCTACGAACGCAGCATCTTCCTCGTGTTAACAGTGCTCTTGGAGCTTTCCCAGTCTCTCAGTTAAATTAAATTCAACGTCCAACGGCAAATCTGCTCTGGAGACGGGCTAAGGAGTACAAATCAAATTAGAAACCATGACAAGAACAATCGCACGATTCAATAGCGCAGAAATGGTGGAACAAGTTCAGATTTTATGTAGCCTCTTTATAATGCAACGATGCCTCATGAACTGAATAGTTCCCTGACGAATTGTTTTTAAGGAATTGCGGTTCTGACGAAGAATAAAGGAAGCTAGGTATCGCAATTAGCATTACTATTAACATAATCGTTATTATTATTATTATTATTATTATTATTATTATTATTATTATTATTATTATTATTATTATTATTGTTGTTGATGATGTGCGACCGTCACTGAACGGATGACTACTGCGTTCTACTCCCGCTCACACTTATCAGGATGTCTGACACCACCATTACACTTGATAATAGAAAAGAAACGAGTTTACTGAAAGAGCTGGGGCTCTCAGTATATTATAGGAAAACTATATGGTTACTGAGCTTAGGTTCTACATTCAATTAGTTCAGAATGAAACTATACTTGATTTATACAGTATATACAAAATATATACACAAAATTACAAGTTGGAAGGATTTTCTGTGATTTGTCCAAAGCCTTTGACTGCATAAATCATAAAATGCTGCTAGATAAATTAGATTATTATGGAATTAAAGGTGTTATACACCAGTGGTTTTACTCATATTTCATAGATAGGAAACAGAAAGTCGAAATCAATACAACTATGAAATCTGCCTCGGCATGGGGAACTATTAATAATGGAATACCTCAAGGATCAATATTAGGTCCCCTACTTTTTCTAGTGTTCATAAATGATCTAGCCCCCCTAATAAAAGATGTAGGTCATTCCATATCATTTGCAGATGACATAAGTATAGTAATTACAGCCAATAACTCCAACACATTCCAATCTTCAACAGAGGAAATTCTCTTCAAAATATGTGACTGGTTCTCAGTCAATAAATTAGTATTAAATTGTACCAAAACTAACATAATTCAATTTAAATCCTGTCCAAATTCAACGTTGCAAATTTCTAGTGCAATAATTAACAATAGATCTCTATTGGAAACAACAACCAAATTTCTTGGCTTAAAAATCGATAATGTGTTAAATTGGAAAAATCATATCAAAAGAAATTATCCCCAAACTAAATTCAGCATGTTTTGCTATTAGATCTATGTAAAATATAGTAAATATCAATACCTTAAAAACAATATGCTTTGCATACTTTAACTCGGTAATGAGTTTTGAAGTAATATTCTGGGGAAATTCCACAGATAGTAACAGTATATTCCTATTATAAAAAAAGAGTAATTAGAGTAATAGTAGATACCAGATCTAGGGAATAGTGTAGGACTATTTTCAAAAAACTACAAATAATGCCCATTGCTTGTCAGTATATCTTTTCATTAATAATCTCCTTCTTATGTAATCGTGAAAACTTTGTAACTAATTCAACAGTTCATAGCATATATACACGTCACAAAATGACTTTCATACTCCATCAGCAAGTCTATCGTGCTATCAAAAAGGAGTGCGTTATATGGCAGTAAACATTTTTAATAGCCTACCTATCGATATAAAAAATGAAACTCAAAACATAAGATTATTTAGGGCCAAATGAAAGAAGTACCTAATTTCTCACGCCTTCTATTCTGTAGATGAATTCATGACATTCAATAACGCTTCATGAAATTGATACTAAAACTTTGTGTTGTACTAGTAGATTATACTGTAAATCTCTTCTGTATATATTTCATCTAGACTGTGATTATAAATTAAGACTTTATAATAGTATTAAGTTTTTTGACTTGTTCCATATTCTAGATGTGAAGCAATGTATGAATACTATGGAATGTTAATAAATACTATACTATACTAACGAGTTACTTACATGGTATCTCTCTCATCGGAGCTGACGCCATGACAATGTACTGTCTTCCACTTCTTCTTTACCAAAAACTCTGATTGTGACTCACTGTATCACTGCCTACCGCCAATCCTCTCACCATCACTTTTTATGTTCTCTTATAGGTTTCCCGGTCGGAGTACCACCCACGCTATCCACCAGGTGTGATGGACTTTAAACTCCTTTTGATTATACGTGCTTGAAGATGTCGTCTTAATCAATCATCTGTTACAATTGATTCAATTCAGTTCAATACAATGATAAGTCGCTTTAATGAGACTACGCGTAAGAAAAGAGTTCGAACAATGCGTGATTTAATTTAACCAATTCAAATGCATGCTTTGTTCCACTGGACCAATGCGTTTAGTCCAGCAGTGATTCATGGCGTAAGAATACTTTTATCGTAGCCAGTGATTTACGGCAAGCGCGACAAAACTCTTTAACGCTGGCTAAGCGTCTCTCTATTTCACAAGCTGGGGTTTCATTGGGTGTGTGTTTAAAACCATGTATTTCGCTGACACTGTTCCTGGACAGTTTCAAATTTAATACTCCACAGGAAATTATGCTACAGGGCGTTCTTGAGCCCTGGGGCATAACATAATAATAATAATAATAATAATAATAATAATAATAATAATAATAGAAATAGAATCAACTCATCACAAATGAGATTTCTACGATCACTGACAGGAGTTACCTTGCGGGACCGCATTAGGAGCGAAGACATAAGAAATCAGTGGGAAGTTGAGGAGATGACCGCAGACGTCCAACATTATCAACGTAAATGGAGAAACTACCTTTTTAGGATGCCTGAAAATCGTTTACCAAAGAGACTTTTGTATTATCATCCACGAGGACGAAGAGATTTAGGCAGACCTCACCGACGTTGGACGGACCAATTCCATTTGTAGTTCACAGACGGGAAACAACCCAAAACTGTGTATTGGCAGAATAATAATAATAATAATAATAATAATAATAATAATAATAATAATAATAATAATAATAATAATAATAATAATAATAATAATAATAATAATAATAATAATAATAGTAATAATAATAATAATAATAATAATTATTATTGTTATTATTATTGTTATTATTATTACGCCGACATTTCCTATAGGATTATTATAAAATATAAGATGAACCATGTCGCGGGTCAGCGTCGCCGGTGTGACGGAATTTTGTCCCGCAGGATTCTTTTACATGCCAGTAAATCTACTGACATAAGCCTGTCACATTTGAACACACTTAAATGCCATCGACCTGGGCCGGGATCGAATCCGCAACCTCAAGCATAGAAGGCCAGCGCTATACCACCCACGCTACCGAGGCCGACAGTACAAGACAAAGCGTACGAAGATGTGTCATGTATTGACTCAAGCCAATTTGAATGATAAAACGTTTTTAAAGAAAGATGTTCACCAGTTTTATTTCTAAGGAGGAAGTGGTGAAAATTTGGTGATTTTTTTTATCACTTTCACGAAGTTTTAGAACCCTCCGACGGTTGTGTTATTACGAGTAATTACGCCATCTTTAACAGCATTCACAAAGTTTTAAATGCATGCAAACTTTTAAACTCATTTTTCCGTACTTTGTTTTACCCACTTCTCTGCATTCACATTGCTACGGATTCCACAAATTGTATGATAGGAAGCTGAAATGTTTAGAATAATGCATGTTCTTTAAAGTACAGTAAAACCACAATCTACTGTATACAATCACGAAGCTCAATACATAGTAAATATGCATCCATAGATAGTTGCTAACCACTAGGATCGTTACTATCGCTTCATTACAGACAATGCGAAATAGTACCTGCACAGTCTATTGTTTCTAGTACCCTCATAAACTCAAACTTCGTGACTGTATATACTAGATTGTGGTAAAACCTTGGATTACGAGTAACTTGATTTGCGAGTGTTTTGAAAAACGAGCGAACAATGAGGAAACATTTTTGTGTGATAAACGAGCGACGTCTTGCAACATGATCAGCACGATTTGTATGTATAGCTCGCGCAAGAAACGATTACCGAAAACCAATGGTGGCGTTGCTGTCTGTTTTGACGTGTGTATGTAGGCACGCCGAGGGGGGAGAGGTGAGGGCCGATGGAAGTACTGTCTTTTCCAAGAAGATGAACAAATGAGGACATCATTGTGAAAATAAAGAACGTAGGAAGAGAAAAATTCGAAGCTAATTAAACGCGCAACATATGTTTACGAATGAAATAATAATACCGTGCGATACAAGACACGATTCACATGCAATGGAACAAACTAAAGTCGTAATGTAATTATCACAATGCAAGACTGATTCTATCGATGTCATTTCTCTTCCGACTGTACTCTTGAATATCATTCAAGTTATCTCGTGGCCTTTCCTCTCGCCCGCTCTTCCTTATCGCAGTGTTTGATTCGCATTCCTTCCGTCGGTAATCCGTACTTGCGAGACCTACAACTTGCTTCGCTTGCGAGCAACAGCAAGAGGCACTGGAGGGGATCTCGTCTGAGGAGGAGAAGGGGGATGAGAAAAGAGCGCACGAATTCGTCGCTTCAAATGAGATTAAAGAGGTGTGTAAAAAGTGGGAAGCAGTACAATATTTTGTCCAAATTCGCCACCCTGATAAGGTGTAGCAGTGCGTGCGATAAATCTGTTTAACGACAACCCAATGTCACATTTCAGCAAAATCCTCAAAATGAGACAAAAGCAGTGTGTTATTGGATAGGTTCTTAGTCAGCGCAAAATATTCCAGTCAGTCAAGCAGTCAAAGTGATTCCGTTAGTGATAGCGAAAATATTTTCTTTAAATGTTCAAGAGGTTTACTCAGCAGTAAAATAGGTGAAAGAAACTCAAAAACAAAATACAGTAATGTAATTTATGTTGCAATATTGCATTGAATTTTACCTAAATTGTACAGTATTTTATATGAATAAAAGTTTGTGAACGAATTAATCTGAGTTTGCATTGTTTTTATGGAGAACGTCGCTTTGATATGCGTGTGTTTTGGATTAAGAGCACGTTTTCGAAATGAATTACGCTCGTAATGCAAGGGTTTACTGTATACTTAAGTTAATGTTGCCATTTTTTTTTTCGAAAAATAAAATTGTTTTTGAATAAAAATGAAATGTGTGCATGCACTCTGTATATTTTATACATTTGAATATGATTATGTTTAGTTTTTTCCCTGTTTTTACAAGATAAAGTTAGAAATGTAAAAACACAGTAACTTTACAAAGAGATCAAAGGTAATGTAGAAAAATTTCGGACATGATACTTAAAATTTAGGGTAGAAGAAAAATGTTTAATGTGTGCAAATTATTTTTTTTTATATAATTAACTCCTAAACTACTTAATCTATAAAATGAAACAGAATCACGTCATTATTTATATCAGTAGGATCTGTGGGTCTACAAAAGGTCAAGTCTCCAGCTTAAAAAATGTATAAAATACAAATTTCACTCACCTCCTCCCTTAAAGTAAAAACAAATTAGTGGTAGTGATCAGTTACTGTTTCAGAAATTTCTTCCCCAACTATCTTACAGGTCGGATGACAGAAATGATGAGTTTGCATTGCTTTTTATGGAGAAAATGCTTTGATATGCGAGTGTTTCGGATTAAGAGCACGTTTCGAAACGAATTATGCTTGTAATACAAGGTTTTACTGAACACGTAAATTATGTTGGCATTTTATTTCAAACAATAAAATTGTTTTTGAATAAAAATAAATTATGTGCATACACTCTGTGAATTTTATACACTTTAATACGAATATGTTTAGTTTTTTTCCCTGTTTTTACAAGATAAAGTAACAAAAATATACAAACATAGGAACTTTGCAAAGAGATCAAAGGTAATGTAGAAAAATTTCGTACATGATACTTAAAATATAGGGGAGAAAAATAATTTTGAAAATGTACAACTTATTTTTTTAATATAATTAACTCCTAACTACTTCATCTATAAAATGAAACAGAATCACGTCATTATTTATATCAGTAGGATATGTAAAAAAAAGGTCATGTCTCTAGCTTAAAAATGTATAAAATAGAAATTTCACCCATCTTCTCCCTTAAAGTAAAACCAAATTAGTGCTAGTGATCAGTTACTGTTTCAGAATTTTTTTCGCAACTACCTTACAGGTCGAATGACAGAAATGAACAACATGGACAGGGAATGTACCCGCTAACAATATGGAAATAACACGATAGTGTTGTGTACATTTTGTTGTAAAGTTTTCTATTATGCTCTTTCTGCTGGACTGATAGCAGAGGTCGTCAGCACTCAACAGAACATAAATAAAACACAATAGAAAGCGACGTACTGTTATCACTTCACATCTGTTGTGATAATAATTGTCACATTCACTTCCAGCAAATAGGGCTACGCATTGTCATTTGTATGGCAACATTGTCAAAGAAAACATTCTAACTAGAACCATACAGTTCGGTATGAAATAACGCAACTATCTGCTCTGTGGAATGCATGGAATTGGTATAGAAATGAAGTATGTCCTCGCAAAACACTTTTTCTGTATGCTTGGAACAACTGTGAAAACTCTCTAGTTATTTTTCCCCACCTCGACTTTAGAATGAGCGCTATTCATATTGGTATGCACTGAAAATGTAATGGAACTGTATTACCATTAAATTATTTTAAGTTATTGCACAAAAAGTAACGTAAAAATTTAACCACCCTATACTGCATTTATGAAACACAAGGTATACTTTTTATATCCAAGAAAAGTGAGAGAATTAAAAAGAATCTGCTGTAGACGAGGAAAGGTATAAACTAGACTTCTACTAAAACTGTTGCTTCAACAAGTTAAAAAAGCGTAAGGTAATCCTTAATGAAATATGGAGTAACAGACATCAGAATAAAGCTGGCTGTCGAGTCAAAACTCTTGGCAAACCCAAGTTAATTTTGTCATTAACAAAGACTGTGTTGGGGCAGGTTTTATCCGCGTCTTTACTGCGTAAACCCAGCATTTCTCTATCATCTTATGAAGAAATGATTTGACCTTTTCATCCAGCATTTTGAAAAATTCTGCAGTGCGTCAATTATAAGCAGTTATTTGAATTAGAAATAAATTGAAAATACAGAGGGCGGAGAAAAAAAAAAACAATAATTATAAAACCGCTGCTGCCGTTTTGCGTCCCTCTGCGGTCGAATAATGAACGAATTCATTCCCGCTTTCGATAAATTCGCCGAACAATAACATCCGTGTTGATCCCGCTCACTGGCGAAAAATATTTTCAACACAAACAGAGGAGGATTTTTTTTTTTCTGAACGACTCTGAAAAGAATATTGTTGGTTTCTCATGCCAATTAAATTATGTGGGTTCAAAGAATTATTCAAGAATTCAGTTGGATAAAATACAGCCTGCTCACTATCTACAACTGTATCGAGAAACCCATTGCACGGTCCTGGACAGCGGAAAGATACTTATTGCATGAACTGTCTAAATTTTGGCCTTCATGATGTATCAACAACGCTTTCTTGCTCTTTCTTCCACGGCCTCGTGAAAGTCGATGTTGAATACAACAGACAATAATAAAGAATCGCAATATGACTTTTGCTATAAGTTAAAGCGACAATAAATAAATAAATGAAAAAAATATATATATACCGGTATGTAATAAAGAACAATTGACTGTAGAAGATTGCATTTAATATTATACATGAATCTTTGATCGTATATAATTTTATTTTATTTTTTTTTTAATTAATTTAACATCCATTTGTCCGATTTAAATGTAGCCTATGTTCTCCTGGTTATGAAGGTTAAATGTGCAAACTTTGCCAAATATCAGTCAAAGCGTGTATATTTGTATAGAGTACATACATACATACATACATACATACATACATACATACATACATACATACATACATACATACATACATACATACATACATATATAGCCACATAAGATATTAACCATACATGAATATAAGAGAAAATCAATAACACATCACGGAAGGTTTGAATGTTACATTATTTTCTCACGTTAAATTTGAATCCATTTTAGTTTGCCCGTATGTTTGAAATCTCAGAGTGATTGTTACAGATCAAACCTATTTAATATTGCTGGATTATACCCTTTTAGAAAGCGAAATAAATTAAAATTCCATTAGTGCAATGAACAACTTTTACGCCTTGTGCGTGGAAAGCGGTTAATGGAAGGGATTAACAGTTAACATCTCAATCAGGACAAAATATTCTGCTAGCGTCACGTTGGTCGATAATAAATGAATCGAGGCCTTCCGCCCTGTCACATAGTCCGCTCTTTAATGTAATGTAACCGCTCACGACACCCACATCTCCAGCTATACATTTGTCACACCACGATGTGAATAACAGCGGCTGAGAGAAGCTTACCCCTACAAAATGGAGTACGAATGAAAGGGCTTTTCTAAGGAAGCACCTAAAAGAAATCTCTACGAGAATAGGTGAGCATTTTTGTAGCTACTCCTTCTTTGGTTTCGTTCCATTAAATCTCTTCGAATCTCGTTTTTTTTGTGAGTTTTATTTTAGTAGATATGTCTCTTGTAGTTACTCTCTTCTATGATTATTCTAGTTCTTAGTGGATTGTTACGTTTTCATAAGATCAATACGACATTTTCCTTTGTGCTGTATTATGAACGACAATGCTTCAGTGCTTCTTCATGGTTTCAACTGAATATTTTAAAGATGACATATATCTGCCGGTCGTGGCAGATGTAACTTCAAGTGGCATTAAAGCTGAGTGGGGTCACCGTTGTAGCGTAGAGCAGTGATTCTCAATCGGGGGGCCGCAGAGCAGTTAATGGGGGGCCACAAGCAAAATAATAATAATAATAATAATAATAATAATAATAATAATAATAATAATAATAATAAAGAGGAAGAGTACGTCACATTAAACACAAGAAAAATGAGAGTAGCATTAGCCTAGTGAAGATAAGGTATCTGGACACTTAAAAATAGAAGAGATAGTCTACTGTGGGTAAGGATATTGTCCCCTCTTTTGAAGACGCAATCCATACGCTCCTAAAATGCACAGCAACAAATTACCTGAGAATTAGCGGAATAGGAATAGACTTTTTTAAGATGAATGAGAAGATAGCTTTCACAAAACATTAAACATTAACAAGCATAATAATTTAGGCAAATTCCTGTTTAGGGTTAAAATTAGATGGGAAGAGAAGATAAAGGGACACTGTGAGGAGAGATGATAATGTGAGAGAATCCTTCACTCTACAAAAGCTATTAGTTAAGGAGTAACAAATTAGTAGTCTGTTAAATAGTTAAGTAAACAAGTGAAACGATGAATTAGAATAATAGTGTTAAATGATTTCATATGTGTCACGGGAATCCCTCCATCTTTCCGTCTAATGCCAGGTCGATGAAGGCCAAATTTGAACACTCACAAACGTACGAAATATCTTGAATATATATATATATATATATATATATATATATAAATTAATTTCTGAAAAGTTTAATGCAGTATCTCATAAAGAAAAGATGTTTTAAGTTGTTTTCCTATATAGTAGTAGTAGTAGTAGTAGTAGTAGTAGTAGTAGTAGTAGTAGTAGTAGTAGTAGTAGTAGATTTATTTTGCCTGGCAGAGTTAAGGCCATGAGGCCTTCTCTTCCACTCAACCAGGTATCAATAATATACATGAAATACAAAATTTGATTACAAAACAACACAAAAGAAAATACCTTAGAAATTACATAAAATATAGTAGAAAATTACAATAGTCAAGATCAGTTACATAATATAAAATTACAAATAGTCAAGATCGGTTATGTAATATATAAAAATAAAGTAGAAAATTACACATAATCAAAATCAGTTACATAACATAAGGGGAATATACACACTCACACACACACATACACACACAAACACACAATTTATGAGACCTATAATGCCCGAGATAAATACGACGATTAATGCACTTGAGATATATTATACAGTTAATATACTAATAGGAGAATACATGTGAGTTACAAGACATAAAATGTTGATTAGCAAAGTCGTACTAAATGGCATACAAACATAATTGATTAATAAATATATCAAGATAATAAAAAAAAAGAAAAGAGAAAAAAAAGAAGAGAGAGGAGAAAAAAAATAACAACTTGGTCATTTAAGACTATTTAGAAACTTCCGCAAGAGTCTAGTTCTGTTCATTAAAAATATTTCTAAGTAATGTGTACTTAAAAGATTTTAGACTCCGACTGCTCCTGATTTCCTACTACCCATACATATACTAGTTCCCCTTGGGAGGGACACGGACTTGAACTGTCCTAACACATAGTCCGATTGGGTGGGACCACTGTCCTATCAGGGATTAAAAAGATGTGCACTCCCTAAAGTCCTGCCGCTCAACATGTTCCCCTACCGGCCGCCTCCGAACTCCTGAACAGCCTGCAGAATCCTTTCACCTTTCCATGTAGGAATCACCGCGGTCCCACGAAGTACCATGAGCCCAGGATAGAGCCCACGATACATAGCACTACCAGTAGCAACTAAGGGCCACTTATCGCAAAGTCCAAGTTCGGTGGGGATCCGCAGCCGACTCTGCATCAGTAGCAAGCCCAAAACAGAAGCAAGAAACAGAGATGATGAAGAAAAAGAGAAGAGTAGATGAAGTTGCGACTGTGGAATGATAAAGTGAAACGGGAGTACCTAGAGAAAATCCTCTGAAACGTTTGCTTTGTCCACCACGAATTCCATGACGAATTGGTCGGGAATCGAACCGGGTCGCCTAAATGGAAGGCCAGCATACTAGAATTTGAACGCTGCTTTGCTAAAAGTATAACAAACTTATTAAGACGGGTGTCCATTCATTGTGTTCTGCCCAAAGGCAGGTCTTTCACTGCAAACCCAGCATTCTCCAGTCTTTCCTATTTTCTGCCTTCCTCTTTGTCTCCTCATATGATCCATATATCTTAATGTCGTCTATTATCTGATATCTTCTTCTGCCCGAACTCTTCTCCCGTTCACCATTACTCCAGTGCATCTTTCAGAAGGCAGTTTCTTCTCAACCAGTGACCCAGCCAATTCATTTTCCTTTTTCTGATCAGTTTCAGCATCATTCTTTCTTCACCCACTCTTTCGAACATAGCTTCGTTTCTTATTTTGTCTGTCCATTTCACACGCGCCATTCTTCTCCATATCCACATTTCAAATGTGTCTAGTCGTTTCTCTTCATTTCGTCGTAAAGTCCATGTTTCTGCTCCATACAATGCTACACTCCACACAAAGCACTTCACTAGTCTCTTTCTCATTTCTTTCTTCAGAGGTCCGTAGAAGATGCTCCTTTTTTCTATTAGAAGCTTCCTTTGCCACTGCTAATCTTCTTTTGATGTCTTGGCAGCAGCTCATGTTTCTGTTTATAGTACACCCCAAGTATTTGAAGCTGTCCACTTGCTCT
The DNA here is from genome assembly GCF_040183065.1 of Periplaneta americana. NCBI lineage: Eukaryota > Metazoa > Arthropoda > Insecta > Blattodea > Blattidae > Periplaneta > Periplaneta americana. The sequence continues at coordinate 77,858,222 of NC_091120.1, forward strand.
ACTCTCTCATTTAGGATTCGCAAGTTTACCTTCTTTACTTTTCTTTCTATGACCATGGCTTTCGTATTGTTGACATTTGGGTGTCCATATCTTTATCTATTTTCACATAAAGCGTGTTACGCCTACATTTCAGTACATATATTGGAGTCGCTCGTCACTCGCGATTTCAGATTTCCGCACTACCAATGTTTGTTAACAGTCCGCTCTTACTTCGGCTAGAGCAGTGATACATCTTTTGAAATCTGAGGAATATGCGTACAAGGGTTTAAAACAATCGAAAAGTCTTCAAAACTGGCAAAATGGCGGCCATGTGAAATTCAGATATAATTTTCACACTCCCCCATCTAAAATGTTTAATGTCTATTAAACCACTCAGCAAACGCTAAAGAAGAAATAGGCCTACTCTTTAGAAAACTCTAACGATGCCTAACAATATGTAAGAAATAAAATTTGTTAAGAAAAAAAATATATACCAAATTTTCAAAAAACATTTCAAACAATTTTATCCTAACCCTTACGATGTGGAGACTAACTGCCACACAAAAGCAAGAAAATTACCGAAAGCGGAAGGAGGCAGAGGACGGTTCACAGAGAACGGAAATGTCCGCCAACATTCAACTTGCCGGCATGACGATTTACGGAAAATTTTCTGTTCAGTCGTAGCTTGAACCCAGGCAGTTCTATCCATGATTTCTTACTACTATCACGTTTGTTATTTATCCATGTCTATTCGTCACAAATTTGTATTTCCAAAATACTTCGAAATTGTGAAATTCACTCAAACTCATGCAGAAAAATTTCAAAATTATTTACTCCGATCTAAATTGGAAGCTGTCTTTTTTTTCATTTCATGTCCCTGTCTAATAACGGAAGTAGTTGACAATATATTGATATGGCGATAATGAGTTACGGTAGAGTGACGACGGTAGTAAATGCCCACGTAATGAGGAGGAAACCACTTTTATAGTCCCATTGTCAACCATAAGTATCAAAGGATTTGCCCGGAATGAAATTCCGATCTCCTTTGATGAGACAATTTCAACTGGCTGAGCTATAGTTGGAGCAAGCTATGGATAATAATCTTGTTCCAGGAATTACTTATAAACTAATTTAAAAAATGGCGCGTAGTCAACACTTCATTTCACATATTATGCAAAAAAAATGCCTTTGTCACCAAAAAGTGGTCATAAAGTGCCATAAAATTACAGCACATGAGAGACTACAAATTATTTTAGAATATTCTAAATATATAAAACATATATAAATATGTAAACATGCTATTTTGTTATATTCTTCCTTACGTTTTCCATATTAACAATTTGTAGCCTACTAAATGAGTTGCTTTTGCTATATTTAAATGTATTTTACTTTCTTTTTTTCTATTATGGTATTGTTTTCATGTTGTTTAATGTCGATTTTATTATGCTATTATTATTATTATTATTATTTTATTTTTTTTTTTTTTTGTAAAATGTTAGTATTCTGTTCCGTAACTTTTTGTTAAATTTTGCTTGTATACTTTGTGACCTGATAGAATGTAAGAGAAGGCCCTATGGCCTTAACTCTGCCAGTATAAATAAAGAATTATTATTATTATTATTATTATTATTATTATTATTATTATTATTATTATTATTATTATTATTAAATAGACCTTCATACTGAAACTGTATCTGTCTTCGATGCTTCGTATTTTCATTCATGTAAATTATTATAATTCTTAAAAATAGTTAATTATATTTATGGTATGTATTTCACGTTCTTGATAACTTGAGACATAATATTTTGTAAATATTTCAAGTGTGAAATGTTTCAAATAAATAATCTGTGATAATATATTTAATATAATAGAAATATGATAACAGGGAATTTTAGTAGTGGAATTATGCAGCTAGTGCCGACTTGCTATTCCTAATCGCCACCTCGTTCAGTCCAAGACTTCTTCTTCTTGAAGTCCCATAGCACTGATGACCTCTCTGATGTTGCAATACCATGTTTTTCTTGGCCCATCCCGCACTCCTCTTTCATTTGGTGACCAATCAAATATCCTTTTAGACCAGCGTTGTTGATCCTTCCTCCAAACCATCATAGTGTTCTTCTTTCAATCCTTTCTAAAACTGCCTCTGCTGTCTGCATCCATCTTCTTATTCCTTTGCATCCGAGGTACTCCTTCGTAATTAATCCATTTCCACTGCTAAAAGTTTCCTTCTACATTCAGTATTCGGAGTCCATACTTCACAGTTATATATAACAAAGGACTGTCTCAACTATTGTTTTTCCTGTATGAATCTTAGTTTTCTGGCTATTTTTTGTACCACCTATTGAATTCAAGGCTCCCAAAATGTTCGTTGCCTGTTCAATTTTAATTTTAATATCTGCAGATCCAATTCCTTCCTTTGTAGTGCTTAAATAGTTAAACTTATCTAATTGTTTAGTTGGTTCTCCGTTAGCAATAGCAGTTTCACATTTACTATTCGAATTAGCGACCAAATATTCTGTTTTTGTAATATTAATTTCCATTCCATATGCTTGTTGTTGTTTGCACAGTTTCTTAAGCATAAGTTCTAGATCATCATCATCTTGAGCTATGCAAGACTGAAACACAGAGAGATTCACTAAAACCTTGGTTTTTGTCAACCGACGCATGCGACGTGCGATGTGCGAGTCCCGCCTCGCAAAAATCCGGACTACACGATAGATAGTGAGTGGTTTCTATAACTGCGAGTTGCGCAGACCTCACAACTCGCATTTATAGAAACCACTCACTAACCCTCGTGTAGTCCGGATATGTGCGACGCGAGGCGAGGCGGGCCTGCATGCGTCAGTTCAGAAAAACCAAGGTTTTATAAATAATTTAAGAGCGGATACAGCGCACACTGAGCAATAAGTTATCGACACTTACTTCACCTCCTTCCACCTAAACTGAGTCAATATTCGGCTATTGGGAAGCAACGCATGGCCGATTAGTAATGTGATTATAATTTTGCATTTAATTAATTGTAATCCATAGAAACTACTTCAGCATTGAAGCTTCATGATATGAAATAAGTCAAAAGTTAAAGAAAAATAATTTTTATTTGCTTATTTAACGACGCTACATTTAATGTCGATGAATTTGGTGATAGCGAGATGAGGTCCAGGATTGACAATAGATTACTTGATATTTGCCTTGCTGTTGAGGAAAATCTTGGAAAAATTCCAACCAGGTAATAAACACATGCGAGAATCGTATCCAAACCCGAACTCTGCTCCGGATTCTTCTAATGGGAATTTATTTTGCAAAAATGAAGTTCTGTAAAACGTTTAACTCTCGCTTTACGAATGGGGAATATTATTTAAATCTTGAATCCCTATCTTGTGTTATTTTTTCTATGCTTTAATTGCACTTAGATATATATACAGATTCCGTAATCAATTGATGTATACACTATTTGAAATACTATTTCACAGCAAAGAAATGAGATAGAAATACGATTTTTGCTGTTTATGTTTCAGAAGACAGTGGAAAGCATGGAAATATGTTCACCTGTTTGTAAACAAACATGACGGTGCAATTATTGCTCGATGAACGTAATTAGACATTGAGATACTTTTGGAAAGTGGAGGATGTTGAGGTTCAACGATGTTGGAGGATTGAATTTGGATCACATCCACCATGAAGGTTAACTATCACAAGAATCCGAGACAATTTTGAAGTCGACGGAACGATGCAAGATGTGTTGAAAGGACGCTGCGGAAGAAAGGGAAGTTCCACCGATAACATAGTCATGCAGGCTTTTACACAATCCCCAAAGAAGTCAATGAAGCTCGTGAGATTGATATCAGCAAATCCAGTGTTCATCGAATTTTGCGAGCTCAAAAATGGAAGCCTTACATTCCGAGACTTGTCCACGCACTAAATGAGGACAACCCAGAGATGGATATGACAAAGAGGAAGTGTTGCGGAGTTCCCGCCTCGATCTCAGGATTTAACCCCTCCAGACTTCTAACTATGGGGAGCTCTAAAGGACACAGTGTACGCCACAAAACCACAACACTGGAGGAACTGAGAGTTCAGATTGAACATGCCTGTAACGATATTCCATTAGCAACAATCCAGTTGGTAAGTCGCTTTGTTGTACGTTGTTCTTGGGAGTGTACTATGGCAGAAAGGAGCCATTTTGAATATGCACGTGCTTATTTCTGTCTCACCTCGTTCCTGAGAAACAATGTTTAAAATGTGTATACATCAATTTGGGACACTCTGTATATTGAAAATAATTCTCTCTTCCCAATTACTGAAATGCTATTAAAAAATCTGGACTAAAATGAACCGCATAACGTAATAACTGTGATGAAGCTAGTACTCATAAAAATTGACTTTACACAGCTTCAGAACACATTGGTTGGTAGATCTCAAGCTGTTTATCGCCCTTTTCACTTATATTGGTGGCAGTTTTCCCTCGTGGCATAGATGTCGTCGACAAACCGGCAGGAGAATACATGACATGTGGAGAAACGCGTCGGTGGTCCTTCAGACTCTTCTGCAACATGGTGAACATAAGTTGCTTATTCGAAGACTAAGGTGCGACATCGTCGACGGCATTTCTTGTTGGAACTGGAGATCACATGGTGTGACCATATGTTATAGAACGGACTTCGAATTGCTGCCTCAAGAAGCCAACTTGTGTAGCAATAGAAATTATTGGAGTAAATCAGAACACCTCTACAGTAATCGAGGGGGAAGAAAAAGGAGTCGTTGTCGCATGTGTCCCAGAAAACCAGACAAGAATACAGAATTTAAGTGTGGAAAATGTCAACTGTGGGCATGCCCAAGTTATTCCTTATTGTAATCCAGTGCGCTAAGTGCAATGAAGACTAGAACTTGTATGAAATGGCAAAGTTGAAAAATGTTCTATTGCTCATGACGGGCCCAAAATCGATAATGTTTAATATAAATAGGCCATGTAATGTAAAACCAGGGTGCGAATTAACGGGGGGATAGGGGATTTCCCCCAAGTTGGAAAGTTATCCCCTTCTCATAAATTTATATTTACATCCCTGCCAGGGATAACTTTTATCTCCCCCTCACAAAATATAATTGTTTTAATACGAGTATACTTTATAAAGTACGATTTCTCTGCGTTTGTCTGAACCTAAATGTAAAACCAATGCAGCTTTTTATCATAGCATGAGTCAAGATCCCAGATTATTAAACAAATTTTATTCTAATATTATATTAACCACGAATCCTCTCCAAATTAATAAAAAAAATTATATTGGATTTATATTTTGGGTTTAAACATAATTACACTTTTTAATCTGTATTCAATATCAATTTTAATTTTATTTTTGTCTATATTGGAATCCCCTCCTGAGCACGAGTCTTACTCATTCAGGAGCGGGCTAGTTTATCTTAAATTGTATTAACTTGTATTCATTTCAAACTTACTATCAATTAAATAAATAAATAAATATGTATGTAAATAAATAAATAATAAATAAATAAGTAAATAGTATGTTCGAATTTCACTAGTTTCCAGTAATAGGCTCAGAAACCTAGAAAAATTTGAATTTCCAGAATTTGCACTACTGACAACAGCTGTTCTTGCTACCAACATAATAGTTAGAAAATCACTACGAGTTGTAGTATTTCTCAATATCGAAATTCGAAAAGAAATTGGCAAAAGAAAATTCAACCTTCTAACTAGAAAATCACCACAATCCACTAGCATATGTAGGCTAGTAATGGGGGAAAAATGCTTAGTTTCACCCTTAGGGTATTAAGTAAGCTGATCCGGACTATATTAAGCATCCCAGTTTGTATACTAGAAGCTGGCCTGGTTTCCTGTTATTTTAGTGTCGGATGCGGATTCCTAAACACGAATTTCTTTTTATGAACATCTTTACAAGTCTTAGAAGTTTGTAATACGGCTACTGTAAGAGGAGTATATCCAGTTTTATTCCGATGGTCAGTGAGTATAATAATGGTCTATACTGAAATAACTCTCTGTCCGTTATGGTAACTGTCAAAATACAAATTGTGTAATTCAATTTCTAATATTCTCTGAAATAAAGATGATAAGAAGGCTTTGTTTCATTTTGTTAGCGGGAGTTGTTTGCATTCGTTAAAACTTGATTACTTTACATCACATACCCTTCCCTACACTCAGACACTTTTATAGCGGTTGCTTTGACGATAGTTGGGCTGTCTTCTTCCATTGCACACACAATATTTATAATCCCATTATGCTGGTTCCTTTGAACTTCATGCAGAAAACGAGGCCACAATGCTTTTAATTTACTTACGGTCAGATGGGCATAAAGAATATATATATATATATATATATATATATATTTGAGACTTGTGGACGCCTTTATTTCAAGCGAAATGTGACATTTAATTTTCTGGGAGTTTTATATGCATGGATTGCTAACTTGATTTTCCGAAAGAATCCGTAGTGACGACCCCGGCTCAGCGCAGACGAGTGCAAGTTTGAAGCAATGAATGTGTGCATAGAGGAGGAGAAATTCCGAGTCTCTCTAGACAAAGATTACGACTTGAAAGCTTCAGCTTCTGGACTTTGTAGCTAAAATAAAATTTTATTATACTGTCTGTATAATTTGTTTATTTCATGTCAGAATGAATTCTGTCCGAGATCGTAGAAATACGATGTAAGCAGACCATAAAGAAGATTGAACACAGAGGACAGAAACAAGAATATAAATCAAAAAATAAATCGTATAAATAAATGATAGGTGGTGATGATAATTCCGGCCATTGTACACTTAAGCCTTGGTTTTTCTAAACCGATGCATGCAAGATGCGAGGCCGCCTCTCACAAATCCGGACTAAACGAGAGATAGTGAGTGGTTTCTATAGCTGCGAGATACGCAGATCTTCGGGCCTCGCACCTCGCATGCGTCAGTTCAGGCAAACCAAGGCTTTACAGATTGAGGCAGCTGTGATACTGCATAAAAGCCTCCCAGGATTTGGATGTGTTTACAATTCTGTGTTGTCTCAGACGGAGGTTGTGTCGTGCTGACCCTATGTCACGAGTCCCACCGATATTCGTTTAATATCAGATCGAAACAAGACTAAATATGGCCTTAGATAAATCGCCTTTCATCATCATCATCATTATCATCATCTTCGTCGTCGTCATCATCATCAGGCCTGAGAAATATATGCCGTTATACTACCAGTGCGCTTCGTGCGCCTCTAACTTTGAGTACGTCTCAGAGTTGGGGTGAGTTAAAACAATGTCTTTCGTTCGTTTGAACTCATGCTTATCATCAAGGTAAGTTAGTTCTCTGCATTTGGATGGTTGAAAGCCACTCTTTTGACTTCGAAACACAACTATCTGCTAAAGAAAAATTTAAAGACATCATTTTCTTTGTTAAAGAAAAATTGCACTATTTTAAATACATTTTTATTTTCTGTCTGTAGAAAATGCACCCAATATAACATTGACAAGTATCAGCCTTATTATTTCACTATGTTAATATGATGGTATATTACGTTTTTGTTTTATATAATTTTTCATTTCATATATTGTTGCAGTGAATAACAAACCATATTTTCAAATTTTCAAAGGAGAATGATTACCTGGTGCTAGAAAAAACAGGTTACATCTAGAAAAACTTCATTCTGCAGAAACGATGAGGACATACTGTTCTCCAACCAGGAGATTAACCGTGAAAGGAATGTGCTTACTATTGCGTCATGTATTGGAGCGAAGTAGATAGATAATATTTTACTGTTATCACGTCAGTTTAAAAAAAACATGCGCTCTCTTGCATATGTTATTTTCTGTATAGAGAAATTAAAAGACCAGGAAATTAACCGTGATCTAATTTTGTAACTAGGGTAGTATAAATATGTGTGCATCAATGTTATCGTTAGGGCTTTGAGAGTTAGCCATTGGAGATGCGTGTACCCACGTGTGTGACCTTATGACATCTTATGACATAAACATTCATTCATAGGAATAACCCGTTGCGTCTCATTCCCCTGAGACTTTCTCCTGGTTGGAGTACAGTATATGAAATATTTTACACACGCATTATATATCTCAAAATCTGTATCATCCTCATATAAAATTGTCACAAATTTTACATAGAGCTAAATATCCATAATGTTTATACAGTATTTTTTTTTCCTCTTGTTTGCTACATTTTTTTCCTATTTTGTGTTCCAACTATTCAGTTCGTTACAATATAATTTACTACAGTCTATGTTATGCCTGTAAAAATACATATAATATGATATTGACAAGTATCAGCCTAATTATTTCACTATGTTAATATGATAGTGTAACACGTTTTTGTTTTACATAATTTTTCATTCCTTATATTGTTGCAGTGAATAACAAACCACATTTTCAGATTTTCAAAGGAGAATGATTGCCTATTGCTAGAAAACACAGCCTTATATCTAGAGAAACTTCGATCCACTTCTGCAGAAACAATGGACGAATATTTCAGATATTTTACACAAGCATCATTTATCTCAAAATCTGTATCATTATTACAAATTTCCTCATTTGAAATTAATTCGTTCTCGGCATCTTGCTATTATTCTTCTTTACAAGACGTTGAATGTTGCCTGTTACGAATAGGAGTAGTCTATTCGGTCGTAAGATAACCGATTAGCTAAAGTTCACTGCTGAACGAAACACACTGAAATCCCCCACCCTAACGCAATTACGTATTGGTACCTAAAGTCAGAGGCGCATGAAGCGCAAGGTAACGGTATACAATTCTTAGCCCTAATCATCATCATCATCACCATCATCATCATCATCATCTTCTTCTTCTTCTTCTTCTTCTTTTTCTTCATCAAACTTCTATACAGTTGGCTTACTTACTGATTTGTTGGAATTTCACGTGCAATTTCCAGTAGTGTCTTCAGTGGTTTTCTTGATTTATACTTACTTTTCGTACGTAATTGAAACTATTTCCTCGAAGAAAGTATAAGCCTAAACATAAAGAATTTGGGGTTCCAAAAATATAAACAATTAAATTTGATTTTCTTTTCAGTCGTATAGCCTTAAGTATAATAAGTCGATTTAGCGTAAGAGGAATTTCTACTGAAGTATTAAAGGATATTAAATTATGTGGTAGCAACTCTTGTGGTTCCAAAGAATTTAAGACTTCAGTTACAAATTCACAATACTGTCCTGGACTGCGTAAAGATACATATTACATGAATTATCTAATTTTAACCTTCATGATGTGTATCAACAATGTTTTTTAATTTCGTGTTATAACACAATAATAGAGAACAAAGTCAGCCGAGTTAGCTCTGTGGTAGCGTGCCTGCCTCCAGACTAGCTGACCCAGGTTCGATTCCCGACAGTGTCAGAAATTTTCATGTAAAATTTCTACCTCCGGACTAGGAGAGATGGCGGTGCACAACTTCTAATTCTCTTCACAATGCATTTGAAGAGAAGACATAGTCACTGTTGATAGTGATTCGTCCGTCGGACGGGGATGTTAAGCCTGGCGGGCTCCTTGGTGCTATTCGACAGGAGTAGGCTACGTGCCGGCACCGGGGTTCCCCTTCTCCCTTCCTCACCGTCATCATCATCATCATCATCATCATCACTCATTCCAGACACTACACCTACACATACACTCACCCTAGTACGTGACATAACTCTCCACAGATACTACACATGTACAGTATGGCCCGCCGAAGTTGTGTACAACTAGAAAATAGGTCACAGTCCTGCCATCTATCAGAAATATGCGTAAAGTGAAGTGGGTAGGCATTGAATACGTACATATAATAAAGAACAATAAATTGACTGCAGAAGATTGCCTTTTAACATTATACATGAATGTTTGATCGTATTTATTTCTATTTTTTATTTTTTTTAATTAACTTAATGTCCATTTGCACAATTTTAATATAGCCTATGTTTTTCTCCTCGTTAAATGTGCAAACTTTGGCACATATCTGTCAAAGCATGCAGATTTGTATAAAGAACATACATACATACATACATACATACATACATACATACATACATACATACATACATACATACATCGGATGGCAGTAAAAGTGAACGTGGAGTTGGAGCAGGAGTAGCAATATTTCACAGTAATGAACTAATCCAACAACTAAGATTCAGATTAGATAATAACTGTTCAAACAACCAAGCTGAACAACTTGCTATCATGAAAGCGTTAGACAATATAAAACGACTAAGAACAATAGGTGAAAGAACATTAGACGAAAGACGAATAGCCATCTATACTGATAGTAAAATTACTCTGGACTCTCTAAGGAATGGAAGCAACCACAACAATCTAATTGAAGGCATCCGAACGAATCTACGGCTGGTGGAGAACGACAAATGGCTAGTGGACTTCGGATGGTTCAAGGCTCATGTGGGGAACTACGGTAACGAACTGGCAGATCATCTAGTGAAGCAGGCAGCGAGTGACGTCGATCTACAAATGTGTTACAAGGTCCCGATGAGTGAAGTAAGGAACCAGCTAGCGGTCATATCCAAGGAAAATGGGAAAGTGAATGATCAACTACTTCCAAAGGTACTCTAACCAAGGCGTTCTTCCCTAGTGTCCAAGATGGATTGAAATTGAAGATAGAAGTAACTCCTAACTTGACAACACTGTTGACCGGACACGGAAGACTCAACGCATATTTTCATCGCTTTAAAATCAAGAATAGTGCGACATGTGTCTGTGGAGATGGGGATCAGACAGTGGATCATGTTATTTATGACTGTACGAAATTAGGAAATGAAATAGGAACACTAATCCAGTCTATACATGAATGTGGTGGGAAGTAGCCTGTGGACAAGACAAAATTAGTGAAAAGTTATGTAAAATATTTTATAAAGTTTGCAAGACTTTGAACAACTACAGTAGGCTGGCTAGTGTATAAGGATAAGTTATTTGGGAAGATAAAGAGGTTAAAGTCAGAATTAAGTGATAAGGGTCCAAAATAGGTTACTTATATTCTGTAAATAAGCTAGGATATTAGAGGATATAATTTATCTGAAAATGGGCTCATCAAAAAGATAGTATATATGTAAATACTGTAAATATTTAAATCCTAGAATATGCAAATAGGTTCTTGTACTTCATAGGTTAGGAATAGGAAAATAAGTTAGAGTAAGAAGTACCAATATTATCTTGGCAGTTGCACATAGTAGATGAAGTACACTAATCCATATTTAATCTAGAACGGCAACATAATAATAGACAATGTAAATGGATTATGTACTTGAAGGTAAACCTAGGCATGTAGTATTACTTCTCATTTGTAATGGAACATGTTGCTCAAAAAAGGTACATACATACATACATACATACATACATACATACATACATACATACATACATACATACATACATACATACATACATACATACATACATACATACGGTTCGATTCCCGGTCGGGGCAAGTTACCTGGTTGAGGTTTTATCCTGGGTTTGTTCTCAACCCAATATGAGCAAAATGCTGGGTAACTTTCGGTGTGGACCCCGGACTCATTTCACCGGCATTATCACCTTCATCTCATTCAGACGCTAAATAACCTAAGCTGTTGATAAAGCGTCGTAAAATATACATACATATCCACATTAACTTTTTGTATGTTATTATTATTATTATTATTATTATTATTATTATTATTATTATTATTATTATTATTGTATTAGTGATAGGTACAGTAAACAAATGTAATCGATAAACTTAACGGTATGGTAGTAGCAATGGCTTGCATATATGCAGGGAAGAAGATCGACTGCTCAAAAGGGAAATAAAATGGAGACACATAAGAAAAAGGAAAATAAGAGGGTTATACAGAAAAGACTGGTGACATAGAGAAAGCTGTAGAAGAAATAAATTTGACAGAAGAGTAATGTTCAGATGGAAGTATATGGAGATTGGAAAGTGAAAAGAGGAGGTAGTTTCAGCAAATCGGGAAGATTGATAGATGTACATTTCAATTCCCTATAACTCACTTTGGATATATATTTAGAGGCAATTGAAAAAAAGAATCTAGTTGTGAATACCAGGGTTCGGATTTGGTAACATGTTTTCTTTCTGTTGGTTCAACATACATGATTCTCCTGTGTTTACAAATTCTGTTCCATTATCCCGGGGCTGTATAAACACAGGCCGTTCGAAATAACAATTTGCTTAACAAATTAAATTTTAACTATGTTTTTCTTATTTTCGTCATTTTTAACCATTTCTAAACCTAGCCTACGTTTCTGTTTTTTACATTTTGTTTCATTACGTCAATGTTCAGTTATTCTCTGATATTTACAGTAGTGAAGTTTGGCTCGTGCTATTAGAATATCAACAATGACGGAGAGGCTTTCAAGTAATATTTAAATTGTTTGGTAACACAGAGTGAAAGTAACATATTTTTCATAATAAGCATGAATTATTGTAAAACATCTATGTCAATAACATAAATAAACATAGAAGTATAATTACTGGGCAAATTTCATGAAACTTTTGGTACTTCAGTAATTTATTTTTTTATTGCAATAGGCTATTTTACGACGCTTTATCAACATCTAAGTTTATTTAGCGTCTGAATGTAATGAAGGTGATAATGCCGGTGAAATGAGTCCAGGGTTCAGCACCGAAAATCACCCAGCATTTGCTCATATTGGGTTGAGGGAAAACCCCGGAAAAAACCTCAACCAGGTAACTTGCCCCGACCGGGAATCGAACCCGGGCCACCTGGTTTCGCGGCCAGACACGCTAACCGTTACTCCACAGGTGTGGACTGGAAATTTACATATGCCCGTTTACAGTACTATAACAGCAATAATTTATCAAACTTTGTGTCATGTGACATGTCCTCTAGTCTCAATAACATCTTTACAAAAGAGTCGAAATTCTAACACTTCTGCAGAGTGTTCCTCGCTGTCTGTTCTTCTGCTCCTGAGTGGATGCACTCTCGCCTGAACCGACGCAAGCGAGGTGCGAGGCCCGCCTCGCACAAATCCAGAAACATGAGAGATAGTGAGTGGTTTCTGTAGTTTCGAGGTGCGCAGACCTGTCTCACTATTTCTCATGTTGTCCGGATTTGTGCGAGGCGGGCCGCGCACCTCGCACGTCGCATGCATCGGTTCAGAAAAACCAAGACGTTAGGTGATGTTTTGATCCGGAATGGATTGCTCGAAATCATCCTCCAGGTTCTGATGATTTCATCAATGAGTTTAGGCCTATTATCATACTGAAACATACAATTGCCATGGAATCATATTTTTGGCATTGTTTCAGGTTTTCCATTGAATGTAGGCACCTTATAATTATATAAATTTGTCCATTTTCCCTATATGAAATGTATATTTATGATCCCATGAGATGATAGATAGGTTCATATTAGGTATCATAATGGAACCACCGTCTTGTTTTACTGTAGGACAGTATTTTCTTTCTGAGAGGTTTTACTTGGATTTTACTAAATCCTACTGCTTCCATATGAGCTGAAAATATTCAACAACATCTAATCATATTACACTATTCCAAATATCTTCCTTTTTAAAACACATCCTTTGCAAACTTTAGTGTCTTGAATCTATTTGTTTCACCAATAAAATGTTTATTTCATCGAAACCTGCCATAATAGTTGTTTCTTCATAAAGCATGATGGATATTCTAGTAAGACAGTTCTTCCTGTAATATCCTGTAGAAGTGAGCGCAATTTTGAAACATAGTCTGGAAGTACTTCAGATTTGTTGTACAATTTAACTGTCATTATTTCCATTTCATTAGTCCACTTTTGGTTTTTTGTGAAATTCTTCTGAGATTTCTGATATTTAAATTTATTTGCTATATACTGTGCTGTGGAACGTGTTTTACAATTTCTCTTGAATCCCTTAAAAATTACCTCTATGTGCAAGTTGAACAATAATTCTCTACCCTCTTCTTTTATCTCATTTCGTTTCCCATCTCTCACACTATAGAAGTGCTTTTAAGAATAAAATGCAAATTAAATTAAATTATGTTTCATTTAACGACGCTCGCAACCGCCGAGATTATATCAGCGTCGCCGGTGTGCCGGAATTTTGTCCCGCAAGAGTTCTTTACATGTCAGTAAAACTACTGATATGAGCATGTTGCATTTAAGCACACTTACTTGCCATCGCCCTGGGCCGGGACAGATCACGCAACCTCGGGCACAGAAGGCCGACACTCTACCGACTGCGCCACCCAGGCCGTCAAAGAAATTTAAACAAAGAAAACTACAGTAAGCATGTTTCTATCAGTGCAGTGCGCATTGATATAGGGAACACAGCTTCACCAGTCTTGGGCTCAAACTAACGCAGAAAGTTTTGTTTACTTTGCTTCTCTTTCGACATTTTTAGAACCATTCAAATTTAAACTGGCATGTACACACCCACGAACTAACGGTTAACTCGTCTGGCCGCGATACCAGGTGGCCCGGGTTCGATTCCCGGTCGGGACAAGTTACCTGGTTGAGTTTTTCCGGGGTTTTCCCTCAACTCATTATGAGCAAATGTTGGGTAACTTTTGCTGCTGGATCCCGGATTCATTTCACCGGCATTATCAACTTCATCTCATTCAGACGCTAAATAACCTAAGATGTTGATAAAGCATCGTAAAATAACCTACTAAAAAAACTAGCATTTAACACTGGCATTATAGGCCTACAGGTGTATTGTAACATAACCGAACCATGTTAAGTCTGAAACTACTATAGCCCAGGCATGTTCAGCGTTGGCAAATCTAGCCTTTAAACGAGGTTCAACAGTGACATAGAATCTCAGAATCAAATGCAGGCCCACGCTTAAAAATATTCTACATCTCTGTTGCACCTCTTTAAAGGCTAGAAATGCCCGCGCTGAACATGCCTGTGCTACACTATTGTACCATATTGCTCATGTATCGAAGGTTCAAGGCCAATGATGCAACACACTGCTAGCAAGACATAGCTAATTATGAGAATGATGTATTCACTTACACGTTTGGTTCTAAAAGTTTGTATAACGTATTAAAAACAATTATTTTAAAGGCTTAAATGTCTAAAAAGTAATAAAAGTATAAATTTTTCGCAACATTCACCATATAGAAAACATAGGAAAATAATTCAAAATAAAATTAGGGTATTTTGGTTCACATTTATATAATACTAGTTCATATTATATTCCGCATTGTTTGTAATATCTTAGAAAAAATATTTAATCAACTTCCTATACCTACTTATAACATATTGTTAGATATAATTAGAATGCTCATTGAAACTAACTTATTACCAAATTTTATTACGCATCTTTCAAATAAACTTAATAAATATTGACAAATTCATGATGTCCGTTTAAACTTGAATGTCATTTAACAATATTTTGAGCAGAGTGTCGCACAGAATTGCATTGCCAACAGTTTTGTATCTGCTGCCCTTAAACCAAACATCAGATATACTAGAGTGCTTGTTTCTGGTAGATTCCAGTGCCATCTTAAGAGTCTCGCACAAAACATCCAATTACCGGAGAAACAAAAGACAGTCATTTACTAAAATCGATTCTTCCTCGTGTTGTTGGAAGAGTGCGAACGCCCCTGCACACGATATATCCATTGCACCATATTTCATCACTAGGGAAGTCAACGGATGCCCTCGTTAATGTTTCCAAGACACAGTGATGTATCCTCACGTGGATTATGGGTCAGAGTAGAGTGTGAGTTGCTATTTTCCCAGATGGGGACACGATCGTCTCTCTTATAGTCGAAAAGTTGTATTTAAAACTATTAAATATTATATTTTTGCATTTCGCACAACAAAAACCATAGCGACTTTGTTATTAAATCTTGAACATTATATAGAGCGTACACATAAAATCTCTTTGCTGTCGGTAGTCATATAGGCTATACGACCTTTGACACAGAAATTGGTCATTGTTCGGAATATCTCGGCAATTATTTTATCATTCAAGGAATGTACCAAAAAATGTTCACATCTCAACATGCAAAATACCTGAGTAAGAACTTTATTACTAAATTAATGCACACATAAAATGATGGCTGTGAGATACATTTAACAATTATTATCAGAATAAATGCTAGAAATGAAGATTTATTTTTCTCTTCGTTTCAACTGGAAGATGCCTCCAGCTTTTAGTGTCGATTATAGCACAGAGAACTAAAGTAAGTGTCAGGTATGGAATTTAATTCTCTTGGTTTAACGTTGGTACTGAAGAGAAAATGACATCCTTGCTACGCCTGACCCCAAGATAAACTGTAAGTAAATTTTAACCTTTATTTTCTCCGTTTTTAATATATGGCGCTTGGCCCACTATGCTCTAACCTTTCAAACACACCCTCTGATTGAGGTTCTGGCTAATATGTACATGTATTATCAGTAGGCCTGTGACATTGGAGCATGTTTACAGTGAAAAGAAGCCAATTCACTACAGGATATACACAGAGTACGCAAGGGTAAGTGTGTACGGAGACGACACAACGCCACGGTACAGTTCATTCAAGTATAATACAAACTGTCATGAAGTGTAGTGTGCTCGGCAGATGACTCAAAAGGAAAGAAACACGACTCGAAACTAGAATATTTAGTTTCACAGTATGGTGCAGTTTGCATTCTAAATAACAATCTGTATTGTAAACTTTGCAATGTTAGCTTTACATCTGCTAAAAACAAGGAATATAATGTTCAAAGGCACGTGAGTACAATGAAACATAAACGGCTGGAACAAGGAAATGTGCAGAACGTTTTTCCAGCGTAAAGAAGGTGATAGAGATGTTCGATAAGAATGATGCAGCTTTTGTAGATATTGTTCTATTACTTCTTTGTGACTCAAATATTGAACAACAGTGTCATTTTATGGTATCATATTTTGGATTTATTCCTCATCCGATTCAAAGTTTAGAAAAGAGTGGAGTTAAACTGGTGGAACATATTTCAGTAATGAATAATATTGTGTCTAAACTAGATAGATAGATAGATAAGTGCATTTATTGATGCATAATAAATTATACAAACTCATGTACACAAGATCCTTCGCACGAGCCCGTACGGCCATTCGTGCTGTAACTATGCACAGTTTGAATCTTCAAAACGAAAATAATGCCTACTAATAATAAAATAGTGAAACAACAGTTATTATTATTACTACCGTTATCATTGATTACCACTATTATAACGAATCTAACTTTATACCAAATTTCACAAAAATAATACAAATAAAATAAAAGGGAGATATGAAAAACACACACGCACAGTGACACACACACACACACACGCACACATACAGACATATATATGTATATATATATAGTATAAACAATTCAATTTCTTGTTGAAGCTGCACCAAATAATCCAAATAATAAATATAAAAGTAATACAGTATATAAATAAAAACATACACACGCAATAAAATACAAAAGACACAGTAAATACAAAAAAAAGAGCATTATCCCCTAATTATATCATTCGCTCAGTGTTAATATTACTCATTGCAACACTAATAAATCTTTCCCTTATCCATCGGCTCCCTCCCCCTCCGCCAATTCCACCCTCAACTGTCGAACTTTTGCCATAAATTTTCCCACACTGTCACAGGATTTAACGTTATTTAATACAGCGTATGTCGCCAAGTGCCCCCTGCTAGATGTAATGAAGGACTCTGGCAGGAATCGTTTCCTCTAAGCTTCTGTGGCTCCACACTCCGACAAAATGTGGTGTGATGTCTCGCCTCTACCGAAAGAGGACATATTCTCGCCCCCTCTTCGTTGACGATTTTAAGTGCCCTCCAGGCTCCTAGACGAAACCAGATTAAACCCAGTCTACCATCTTTGCTACCTCCATAGAGATATAGTTCGGCCCCTCAATTTGTTTTGATAATCGAATACCGGTAGTATACAAGACGACGTAGGCAACAAAATCTGAAACAAAAATGAAATATGTATTACAAAAAAATAATGGGTTCAGTTCACTCTGCCTGGTAGCTAATTTTCAATCGGATGACAGATATACAGTAGATAATTTAGATGTCGAATTGAATGATGTCAAATATTTCACATATGCACCTGTCGTTTCGCACCTTTTCGGCATTCAAATCCATACTAGACAGTAGTAGACACTCATTCGCTTTCGAACTTTGAGAATGCATCTTGTTGTCCACTGTAATTACAAACTAAACACGCAACAGACAATATAACTAAGCCCACGTGTGTTGAATGGAATTTTCTAATAGTTTAAATAAGTTAAATAAAGATAGAAAGTAATTCAAAGAGATGTGTGTATTATTCTCTTCTGCAGACTGTACTGTACAAGACGGAGAGGTGCAGCGTACTCTGTGTACCTATATATTCTGGAGTGGGTTGGCTTTCTTTCACCGTAAACATGCTCCAATGTCATAGGCCTAATTATCAGTAAGGTTCGGATAAAGTAGCTGTAACAGGATAGGCTGTATAGCTGTATAGGATAGGGCTTTGAATTTCCACTAGCTAAAACTATATCTGCTGGGAAGAGCGCGCTCCCATCCCCTGGCTAAAACATCAGTGAATGGACAGTAAGGTCGATAGGAACTGAATATTCGTCGTCACTACTGTCGGCTGGGGGACAAGCGATAACTAGTTAGTGTTTGTAAACAAAACGCACAGACCAAGAATGCCTATCCTGATACAATTAGGCTACTTTATCCGAACCTTAATATATTATCAGACAGTGTTGTTGTTGTTTATTGACATTTCTGGCTTTGAGCCAGAGGCCGATTTAGGGTCTTATACGCGCAGGACGCCCTCTCCAGCCATTGTACATAAATAACAATATAAATATATTTACATATATGAAACTATTTCTGCCATAAGTGCCAGTAGGTGTGTGAGTGCAATGACTGATTCCATTTATTTTGTGTAGGCCTAATTTGTTGATTTTCTATATTTGTAGGGGACTAGTTAGTATTAATATAACATACATATGGTACATATCAGGAATGGTAAACGGGAGAAGAGTTCGGGGTAAAAGATATCACCTGATAGACAAAGTTAATGTATTATTATGGGGAGATTAAGAGGAAAGAAAGAATTTGGGAAGAATGAAAAATGCTGGGTTTGCAGTTAAAGACCTGGTCTTGGGCAGATCACTATGTATGTATGTATGTATGTATGTATGTATGTATGTATGTATGTATGTATGTATGTATGTATGCATTTTTACGTACATACATATTTTTTGTTGAGATTTTAAAGTTTCCCCTTCCGATGGCAGAAGCGTCTGAGTGGTTATGGAGACTTTCATGGTGTAGTGTTATTTTATTGATCTGCCTCTCTGTTGCTGTCGTGTGTCCTCTCAGACAGTATTCAAATTTCCAACAAGTGTTTGCGGTTTTGTTTGTGTGTTTTAGTTTGATGGTTGGGGCTGGTGGTAATTGTAGAGGAGTTTCTCCAGTGTTGTTCTGTTGTTTGTGTTCGGTCGATTTGCGAAGATGTGTTCTCACTTGACGATATGTGTAAGATGAGGAAAAATTGTTTGTATACATCTGAAGTCTGACCAGAGTAAAATGTAGCTATAAAGTCGGCGATGGATGCAATGAGGGGGAAATAAACTGACCACCCTACCCCATTATCCCCTGGCCTAGTTGTCTTATAATTGGTGCCTTCTTGGTATGCATACATTAATTTTAAACTTCACATTATATAACCATTCCAATTTACTCAATCTAATAACGATTAATATTGTAACGTCACATTACATAGTAATTGCATTTAACTTAAATTAGTAACATATTTTATTCTTTTAGATACTACTGAATTGTACTTCAGTATTTCAAGACACAATGGTATTTATAAACTTTCTTCCATATAATAACGTAAGTTTATTTGCATATGCCCATAATATTTTATCGTAACCTACATAGACTCTTAAAAAAAGTTTTCATTTTCAGTATCGAAAACTTTTGACGATGCTCCACTAATACTACACTACCTCATCTAAATATAAGGTAACTCTCAAAGAACTATACTTAAAGAATTACATAGGCCCATCTCATACTTAAATTATGTTTATTTAATTTAATATACCCATAGAAATCTGGTTAAAAATACTTCGATTTCGACCCATAATTTTAACATCGAAATACATACAAAATATGTATAAGAGTTTCATTTTCCAGCTTTGAAAACTTCTAAGAGTTTTTTTTTCAATATTACATCACTGCTCCTAATAAAAGATAACATCTAAACCACACACAAATAATCACGTAAGTCCAAATCGTAGCTATATTTAATTTAATCATACTTGTTTAATCAATTTAATACATGTATACTATTTCTTCTATTTTAGACAATACCTCAACATCGGCCCATAATTCCAAATATCAACCTTACCATACAGACACACGAGAGCAACCACATACTCAACCTTAAAACAATACCACACTAAAACACTAACATAGATACAATAGTCCACACATGTGGAGTAACGGTTAGCACGTCTGGCCGCGAAACCAGGTGGCCCTGGTTCGATTCCCGGTCGGGACAAGTTACCTGGTTGAGATTTTTTCCGGGGTTTTCCCTCAACCAAATATGGGCAAATGCTGGGTAACTTTCGGTGTTGAACCCCGGAATCATTTCACCGGCATTATCACTTTCATCTCATTCAGACGCTAAATAACCTAAGATGCTGATAAAGCGTCGTAAAATAACCTACTAAATAATAATATATACAATATGTAACATAGTCTATACATTTTACATAATGTAAATCAAAATTGTAAACGACTTTTCACTCGCACTAGTAAAATTAATAACTAATACAAATTTTGCATAATCAATCAAAAACACAGGTCAAAAATAATTGTAAAAATGTAAGTGAAAGCTCATAGCATAAATGTGAGAAGTTTTACTTTGTATCCCTTAACTTCTAACCTTTGCTTTTATTGATATTTGATATTCACTATGCTTGTGCACATTGAAAATAAGGTTAACATATTGGATAATGTAAGAATGTATCTGATGATGTCGCTGGCGTAATGAAAACGTTCATACAAACGGCAAAAAAAAAAAATATATATATATATATATATATATATATATATATAAAGTAACTATTCCTTAAATATTTTATAATAAGTCACAGACTGAAAATATTAAAATCTTTTAATTGAAATCACTTGCGAGATTCAGACCTGTCTTTGGACAGTTAACTAAACAAGAACAACATAGTAACCACAACTATAGTGCTTCTACATAAAACAAATGAAGTATTACATAGCGTTACAGAATATAGCTTTTCAAGGTGATGTTTAAGGAAACTATATGGTGCCGTTTAAAAGTGTTCCCGATGACGTCATAACTCGGAAAGTAATAGTCGCAAAAATACTTAGTTTTCAAAAAAATATTCCTTTCTAAATACAAGATTTGAAGTGTCTGAGCTTTTGTCCAGAATATCCTCATTCAATTTTGATTGGAAATATGCGTTAATTTGGATAAACCCTGTATATGATAAAGTAATTGCTCTTCATCACTTTTGTTATTCGTTTTCGATCTGTTACGGTACGAATGAATTCCTTTATTGTTCTCAAGACCGTTTATTCTGTTGTATTATTAGACCTTACATCTGTATCCGACCACGATTCTTCTCTCTTTTTCATAATTTCTTGCGGTATATTTTGTTTTTGTTGATGCACGATGTATAATGCTGTCTTCTTTGTTTCCTTCGTCAGCACGAGTTCTTGTTCTGTAGACCCATTCAGTCTGTGCAGAACATGTTCATTTGTAACTCGGTCGATCCATGAAATCAGAAGTAAGTGGTGGTAAAATCTACAGCCCAAACATCGATCAGTTTTAACTGAGACCTATCTTAATGATGTTTGAACAAACTTCCACCATGAAATTGTAAATTACTCGTACGTCTGTCGTTTTTAAACTAAACAGAGTTACACTATTGCTCTTTTTTCGTAGACTTTGGAGTCATCTGAATAGTTTTAACTCCTTTTACGATGGACTCCTTCAGACTGTAAGATTTTCCAGAATAAAGTTTCACTAATCGTATTAACTTTTAAGAGGATTCGGAACGCCTTACCCCTGTAATGTTAAATTTACTTTAATTCATTACCCATTTGTTCAGCTTTTACTGTGAGAAGAAGTTTGTAAATTTATTTCACGTTCGACCTTTATTTAAACTACATTTTAACATAAGCACTTTTCACTTTTATTGCAACTATGCGAGATAGAATGTTTAAATAATTATTATAGATTAAAAAGAAAAATTAATTTCGTATTTTTTTAATTTTTGTGTTAAAGGATAACTCCTTATTTAAACTTAAAACAGTGAGTAAGGTAGTTATGGTAAAAATTGCATTATTTTAAATTTGATAGAACCTATAAGTAGAAATATAAATTAATTTTCTCTCATTTGTTCATCGTTAATATCTATACATACACAAATACTGTTCTGCCCAAGGGCAGGTTTTTCACTGCAAACTTAGCATTCTCCAAAATTTCCTATATTCTACCTTCCTCTTAGTCTCCACATATGAACCATACATCTTAATGTCGTCTATCATCTGATATCTTCTTTTACCCCGAACTCTTTTCCCGTTCACCATTCCTTTAAGTGCATCCTTGAGTAGGCAGTTTCTTCAAAGAGAGTGACCCAGCCAATTCCTTTTCCTCTTCCTGATCAGTTTTATCATCATTCTTTCTTCACCCACTCTTTTCAACACAGCCTCATTTCTTATTCTGTCTATCCATTTCACATTCTCCATTCTTCTCCATATCCACATTTCAAATGCTTCTAGTCGCTTCTCTTCACTTCGTAGTAAAGTTCATGTTTCTGTATCATACAATGCCACACTCCACACAAAGCACTTCACTAATCTCTGCCTTAGTTTTTTTCAGAGGTCCGCACAAGATGCTCCTTTTTTTTTATCAAAATCTTCCTTTGCAATTGGTATCCTCCTTTTGATTTTCTGGCAGCAGCTCATGCTACTGCTTATAGTACATCCCAAGTATTTGAAGCTGTTCACTTGCTCTATTGCCTTATTTAGTATTGGCACGTTCTTCGTTTTGTTTACATTTATCATCATCCCATACTGGTCACAGCTGTCATTTAGCTCCAATATCACATTTCTTAGTATCGTCTTCTCTTCTGCTAACAATGCCATATCAGCAGCAAATCTTATGCACTTCATTCTTCTTCCTGTTACTATAATCCCTTCCATGTTCTGAAAACATATCTTCCAAGTAGATGTTGAACAGTACAGGTAAAGAGCATCCTTGTTGTACTCCTCTCGCTATTTTACTTCCTACAGACATTTCTTCTATTTTGACTTCGACTCGTTTTATGTAAAAATTACTGAACCGCCTTTCTTTCCAATCCTCACCTGTTTTCTTCAGGATGTCCATCAGTGTTTTCCAATCCACTCTATCAAACGCCTTTTCCATGTCCTTAAATACTATTTACACTTTATTCTGTACCTAGAATCAATAAATTTATTGCGGAATGATGAACATGATGTATAATGGATTATAGTAGAAAATCAACGAGTCTTTATTCAAAATGAACAGTACACAAAGTAGGGTTTATCCTAGTCAGAGGAGATTTTCTTCGCGATTAGGCAAAATAATTTGAAAAAGAAAACAATATAACTTTCTACTAATGAGATAAATTATTTTGTCATCAAAAACAAATAATTGTCCTTTACAGAAATTTTTTCACACTTAGTTATGATCTTCGTATCGATTGTAAATTATAGTACAGTAGAATCAACGCAGAGGTCCACATTGTCAACGGTCTGATTTCACAACGCTGTTAGTTATGTGACAAGAATGGAATATAGTGAAGATTTCAGTAGACATTAATACCGGTACGTGTTACATATCAATATATTTTATACCGATTTTTGTAAATAAAATCAAAATTACATACGATTATTATATTACTTTGTTTCCGGCTTTCTTCGCATTGACCTAGTTCACCATTATACTCTCACAGATCACGTCTGACCGGGTGTGATATTTCTACAGGTAGGTGGCAGGAATGTCGCTATAGATGATAGGACAGTAGATGGGAAATGATAGTGAAGGGTTAATTAGGATTGACGGAGTTCGACATTGGCCCATGTTATTGGTAATGTCCTCAGGATTTAACTGAAGGGCTTGGAAAACCACGAAAATATCTTGTGCTCAATGAACTCTCTTAATTTTGTGATAGCCTATATTTTGTATAACTGATCTGAACTGCGCCCGAGCACGAGTTTCTGCTCTTTCGGGCTGCAATGCCTAATGTAGCTCAAGTATAAAGTATTAAATAAATAGATAGATAGATAGATAGATAGATAGATAGATAGATAGATAGATAGATAGATAGATAGATAGATAGATAGATAGATAGATAGATAGATAGATAGATAGATAGATAGATAGATAGATAGATAGATAGATAGATAGATAGATAGATAGATAGATAGATAGATAGATAGATAGATAGATAGGTAGGTAGGTAGGTAGGTAGGTAGGTAGGTAGGTAGGTAGGTAGGTAGGTAGGTAGGTAGGTAGGTAGGTAGATAGATAGATAGGTAGACAAGTAGACAGATAGATAGATAGATAGATAGATAGATAGATAGATAGATAGATAGATAGATAGATAGATAGATAGATAGATAGATAGATAGATAGATAGATAGATAGATAGATAGATAGATAGATAGATAGATAGATAGATAGATAGATAGATAGATAGATAGATAGATAGATAGATAGATAGATAGATAGATAGATAGATAGATAGATAGATAGATAGATAGATAGATAGATAGATAGATAGATAGATAGATAGATAGATAGATAGATAGATAGATAGATAGATAGATAGATAGATAGATAGATAAATATATATATATATATATATATGCACACAAAGAGATAGATAGATAGATAGATAGATAGATAGATAGATAGATAGATAGATAGATAGATAGATAGATAGATAGATAGATAGATAGATAGATAGATAGATAGATAGATAGATAGATAGATAGATAGATAGGCAGGCAGGCAGGCAGGCAGGCAGGCAGGCAGGCAGGCAGGCAGGCAGGCAGGCAGGCAGGCAGGCAGATAGATAGATAGATAGATAGATAGATAGATAGATAGATAGATAGATAGATAGATAGATAGATAGATAGATAGATAGATAGATAGATAATCGACCTCTGGGATCGAACTCCAGATCTCCCGAATACAAGCCGGTAATAATAATTATTAATACAACGTGCTTTGTACATAGCATAATGATATGCAATATATATATATATATTTCTTGTTAATTTATGCAAAATACCTATGGTGATTAGGATCACGATTTATGTCCATATCGATAGAATATCTAATAAAGAATTGTTTATTCCTCTGGCATATTTCAATAGCGTGGACGATTTTCGTGTAAATTTAATTTAAAAAAATCTAATTTGAAGCCACTGAACAGTGCGATCAGGTTGCAACGTTGTGTCCAGAGAGGGAGGTGGGGTGTAGTTCACCTTAGCAGACGGTTCTGAGTTCGTTGACCTTTTGCATCTATATTAATAGAAGAAACAGGTGTATATTAGCGGCTATGTTACCAGACTGCTGAAACTTACAACTTAATTTTCTAATTAACACTGTATTTAATAGCAAAACGTATTATAGGTTTTCTATAGTCTACATTTAAGTGTACCCTATCGTGTCCATTTCAATCTGCAAGGTTGTTTCACCAAATACCTTACTATATTAATACCGGACATCTGTATACTAGCATCACTGACGTGAGTGCGAAATATAGCGGACCTGACATCTAGCGAAGCGGCGTGGAATTACGTCCACAAATACAAATGTTAGCACAGCGGGATTCGGACTATTGTTTAAAACGTGAGTTACTAATGTGGAATAATATACGAGACACTTAAGAATTTTTTAATAATATTTAATATAAAATTATCTTAGGCTATATCAAAACTGCATATTATGAGAAATATTGCATACTTCATATTACTTTCCGTAATTAATTGTTACATATTCATTCTTTGGTTTAGTGAGACAAAATCAATTCTGATATTACGAGTGAATTCACAATAATGCTTTATATACGCATTGCTGACAACTGCAAAGATAAAATTGATAGTAATCTGATGCTTGTAATAATAAAATTAGTAAAGGCATGTGGACAATAATAAAACTTAATTTGATAAAACTTTAAAATTTCAGAAACAATTTAACTTCTATTCATTTATTAGGTCTCAGTAAAAATGCTAATAATTTGTATTTTTCTATACACACAAAGACGAAGAAATTAGGCCTACTAAAGAATGTTGTCGACTCACGTTTTATGATCCCTCGGAAATCGAAAGTACGATTTGGAGCAATTTGTAATGCTGTAATTTTGTAGCACTTATGAACAGCACATTTGCACCCTGATATTTTAACACAGCACTAATTAATAAAACTATTAACTAGCCCAGCAAGAATATACATTGCAGTTGATTACAGCTTCTTTCGCGAGTATCGCCACACCGGCCGCCTAGTTAGCAGCACCAGCGTCGTTCGCACAAAGAACTGCTAGCTGTTCGGTATTGTTATAGTAAGGTATTTGGCTTCACTTCCACCATATATATACCCCCAATTTACGTACTTCTTCTTCTGCTTCAAGCTGTAGGCTTTAAGCCCTTTGGGGCTCCTTTATTTCTTGTATCCATCTTTTTGCTAGTCGGCCGATACTTCTTTTTCCAGTGGGTACATAGTCAGCAATTATTTTCGGAGAGCTTTCGAGTAATTGGAGTCCTCTGGTGGTGTTACCAGCACCACGCAGAGCCAGATTGGTGGCAGGGCTGCTACCTTATGGTATCCAATCAGGCCATCATATATATTAACCCTGCATGAATGGGTGCTCCCTCCACCTTTCCAGCCGTTGAAGAATTCACCCTTGTTACCCCGGGCATGGGGTGCTACTTTTGGTACGTACTTTTAACCCTTAAATTGGCAAAACAATTTCTCAGACTAGTTTATTAAACCATGTCGGACTGTAAAGAAAACAACTATCGCAATGTCCATATTTTATATGTTGTACAATATTATAGCGTTTTTAATTGCAACTGTTTTAAGAAAAAAGTCTTGGATAGTAGAAGAGGAAGTTTTTTGCCTTGCAACTAATGGCTCCTCTAGACGTATTGACATCATAGCGTATTCCCAGGCTACCAAGAAAGGGTATATAATTGATCCTACCATAAGGATTGAAACGGGGAGTAGCCAGCCGGAGGATGTCAATAAAGAAAAGATCAACATTTATCTGCCAATAGTTCATTACTTCAAAGCAAAATACCAGCTTGAAGACATTGAGGTGATGTTAAGTCACACTGAGCTGGTACTGACGTTGATATGTCTGTCTTAAATTGGCAAAACAATTTCTCAGACTAGTTTATTAAACCATGTCGGACTGTAAAGAAAACAACTATCGCAATGTCCATATTTTATATGTTGTACAATATTATAGCGTTTTTAATTGCAACTGTTTTAAGAAAAAAGTCTTGGATAGTAGAAGAGGAAGTTTTTTGCCTTGCAACTAATGGCTCCTCTAGACGTATTGACATCATAGCGTATTCCCAGGCTACCAAGAAAGGGTATATAATTGATCCTACCATAAGGATTGAAACGGGGAGTAGCCAGCCGGAGGATGTCAATAAAGAAAAGATCAACATTTATCTGCCAATAGTTCATTACTTCAAAGCAAAATACCAGCTTGAAGACATTGAGGTGATGTTAAGTCACACTGAGCTGGTACTGACGTTGATATGTCTGTCTTAAATTGGCAAAACAATTTCTCAGACTAGTTTATTAAACCATGTCGGACTGTAAAGAAAACAACTATCGCAATGTCCATATTTTATATGTTGTACAATATTATAGCGTTTTTAATTGCAACTGTTTTAAGAAAAAAGTCTTGGATAGTAGAAGAGGAAGTTTTTTGCCTTGCAACTAATGGCTCCTCTAGACGTATTGACATCATAGCGTATTCCCAGGCTACCAAGAAAGGGTATATAATTGATCCTACCATAAGGATTGAAACGGGGAGTAGCCAGCCGGAGGATGTCAATAAAGAAAAGATCAACATTTATCTGCCAATAGTTCATTACTTCAAAGCAAAATACCAGCTTGAAGACATTGAGGTGATGTTAAGTCACACTGAGCTGGTACTGACGTTGATATGTCTGTCTTAAAATGTATCATGTTCCGTAATGTAATTAATTTCCATATTTTTTAAGAATTTAGTTAGCATCAGAAGAGTTAACTGTTTAGGAAATATTTCACATGCATATTACTATATTTTCCGAATATACAAAATAAACTTTAATTCAATTTTGAAATTAAATTAAACAATTGAGTAAGGGACAAACTAAAAATTAGCAACAAAACTAAAGAATGCGAAATACTCTCTACGGCTCTACACGAAATAAAATATTGGTGATTGGTTTTGTTATTGGAGCTCGTGGTGTGACTCCCAAGTTCTTTGAAAGCTTCAGGAAAATTTTTGAACTACCACAGACACTTACTGCTGACATCATAACTTCAGTTTTGAAACGCTCTTGCCAAATTCTGAGTCATCATATTCACTCTGTTTAATTTTTTTTTATTCACTTTATATTCATAGGCATGTTTATTTTAATTTTCTTTCTACAAAATTTATGTAAAAATTTAATATTGTAAAATTCATGTAGGAGAGTATACTGAGTCCTTCTGGGCTACCTCCAATGGGAGGCAGTTATTATCTTTTCTTATCTATAGTGTTTTTAATCATTTTTGCGGAACTATACGACGAACATTGGGCAGAACAGTGAGGAAGGAAACTTTATTAAAATTTTACAAAATTATGGTTCTACCAGCATTCCTTTATGGCAGTGAGAGTTGGATATTAAGAAAAGATCAAGAACGTAGAATTTTAGCCAGCGAAATGAAGTTCTTAAGATATGTGGCAGGTTACACCTTGATAGATAAGAAGAGAAATGGAGATATAAGGAAGGAGCTAAAAAATGGCAAGTTTAATCGAGACGATTAACAACTATAGAACTAACTGGATACAACATGTAGACCGAATGCCTGAAACACGCACAACAGAAGCTGCTCTACAGTATATGCCTAGAGGAAGAAGATCGCTGGGAAGACCTAGAATGAGATGGCAAGATCAATTGTGAGGAGATGTAACAGGCCATTCGAGAGGCCTAATACTTGTTTGAAGAAGAAGATGATGATGATGATGACAATATTATAGTAATGTGAAATTTTAATTTTCTTACCAATCTATATATAAAATAAAAAAAAAATTACAGGAGAAAGAGTTCGTCCAAAGGACTGGACTCGGGAAGAGTACCCAAAACGCTCATTGCATTTCCACGTTGAATTCCAATACTTATTTTTTTATTCTGTGTGTAAATATCTCTGTTTAGTTTTATCTACATATAATTTGAACTGGTAATGGATATTACGGGAAAACGGCTGAACGGATGTTAATAAATGACCCCTCATTTTGAAGCTTGAAACCCAAAGTTTTTCAGAAAAATAGTAGTCATCAGTGAAATGTCAATTTTCCTACATCATTTTCGTATTTTCCAAACTCCATCTGTCGTCAGTTTTGAGAAATATATAATGGGTTTTCAGAATAAAACAAAACACAAACACACTACAATAAACAATATCACACGAAGGCTACGACCTGCAGGATTGCTGACATGTTCAGAGTTCAGATGGCTCAGATTCTCTGACATCATAATTCCAATATGTTGATCTTCATTTGTGTAACTTTTTCAGAACGTTTCTGTAATATTGGTTATTAAAAACTTCATTCTTACTAAAAAGAATTTACAGGTCAGATTCTCTGGTGTGTAATTTTCTGAGTACAGCTATCTGTGTATTGATTATTAAAAACTACAAAACTTAAAAATGTTTGATGACATTATTACAATTAAAAATGAAATATTATTATAGTGAATGCCATGATGTATTTGTCACTAATTATAGAGATGAATGCCTTATTGATGATATGGTAGTGAACCCTTTTGGGTTTATATAAGTAGACGTAGATAATATTTGCAGTCAGATCTTCATTTCTACAGGGACATAATTTTATTTTTACTTCAATTTTTATTGTACCAGAGATTTTGAATGTACTTCACTCCCACCCCTTCTACTAAGGAAGTTCCAACTCCACACAGAACCAAGACCGCAGATAGTAAGCAGTACTGAGTTACTGAGTATAGTACGTTCCAGAAATATGTTCGCGTTTTCCAGTGACGAAAGAGCTTTCAATATTGAATCATATTTTCTCACAGGTACTGTCCGTTTGCCTACGTCGCATCCCGATTTCCCCCACCTGCTTCTGCTCGCCCCTCTGTAATAGCTGGGCTGTCTTAGCTCTTTTCTGAAAACATTAATTTCTCTTAGGAATTGGAAGTTTACGTAATATTATACAGCTGTTTAATTTAACTTAAATAAAAAGGCCTCGTTAAGTAATTAACTGTCACGTGATTTCCTCGCTTTCTACAATCCTGCGGCATAACCACTTGGACGGACAGTAGATAGCATGTCTGAGTAATTTTATATTTTCGGGTCGGGCAGTACTTAGAGTAGGTACAGAATTATTTCAACATGAGTTACTAGTACGAAGGACGAAACTGGCAATTGGAATTAGATGCAATAGTCTATAGTGCGATAATATGCACAAAAGAACTGAAGCCTGTATCGAAATGAACGGCCACCATTTTCAAAATTGTGTTTAAATATTCATATTATGATTATTTTTCAATTTAACTTCTTTCTCTATATTGTACGCTAATGTGCTGTAGACAGTATACACTGCATAATGTATACGTTCGCATGGATAACTCACTTCGTGAGTAAAAACACTTATTCTTAATACAGTACTATACTTTGATTAAAGAAAAACCTAATGAAAATTATCAAACTCAAAATCGCGATATTTCCTAGTTTACGTAAATGGATGAACTAATTTTGTTCCTTCCTATACATAGTAGAGTGATTTGTGTTTTACGCCAGTATCACCGAACTCCAGTCTTGGAGGAGGGAGCAAGCGGTGTTTCCGGTTCTCTAAAGGTATAGACAAGTTAATATTAAAAATGTTAGTAAAAATAAAATGATGTCCCTGTATAATATTTACTGTGTGACGGCTATATAGTAGTGTATACAAAACTTACATAAGATGACAATATTGTTATTGAAAATGAAATATTTTTATAGTTATTAATCAAGTGGTATGGATCTATTGCATATTATATTTAATGGTGGTGTGGTGTAGATATTTAAAGCTGAAAGTCAGAATTTATAAAACAGTTATGCTACCGGGTGTTCTTTATGGTTGTGAAACTTGGACTCTCACTTTGAGAGAGGAAGAGATATTAAGTGTGTTCGAAAATAAGATGCAGATGTTTGAGATAGCAGCGCATGTAGCACGTAGGGTTAATCTAGAAATGCCTATTGAGTGTTAGTTGGAAGACCCAAAGGGGAAAGACCTTGAGGGAGGCAGACGTAGATGGGAATATTAAAATGGATCTGAGAGAGGTGAGATATGATGGTAGAGACTGGATTAATCTTGCTAAGGATAGAGATCGATAGTGTCCTTATGTGAGGACGGCAATGAACCTCCGGGTTCCTTAAAAGCCATTTGTAAGTGATATACAGGTACTCACCTTAATATTCGGTCAGATTTTAAATTTCATTATTTTTTAACTTGAGTTACTTAATAAGCGCAAAAAACATAAATAGTATTATTAATTAATTGAAGCACACGATAGAAGAATATTGAGCAAACATTTATTGATTCAGAATTAATACATACCATATAATTTGTCCATTTGAGTATAAAAAGCAAAAAATTGTATACAATTTAATATGCGGTCAGTGTGATACGGTCCCCTTTTCACTGTGTTTACTATGTCGTCTGCAAGCACTGCACAGTGAAGGATGGGCGTGGTATGCTTCAGTTGTCTTCTTGCTGTTAATACTGGCAGACTTGTAGTCCGATTTTGCAAGATCATTGTAATAATGGGACGCAAATATGAATACTAGTTTTGAAAAACGACAGCTTGTTATTTTTCACCATGCGAAGGGAGATACATATAGACAGATATCCGAAATGTTGAATATGAGAAGGAGTACAGTCGGGGACATAATCAGAAGATATGAGAATGGAGACAGGATTGAATATGTGCCGCAGAGAGGGCAACCAAGGAAGTTAACATATACAGCGAGTGTAAAAATTATTCGCACGGTGGGTAATAAAAATATATAGCAATAATAAAATGTGCTTCAAATTCTATACTCTCGACTTTTTAAACATGAATACAAGGTACGTACAAGTATATACATGCTCTGTTATTTATGTACATATAAACACAAAATTAATTGCACAATTCTCAAAATAAAAAATTATGTTTGTTTGAACACAATGATACCAAACAAATATACGAACAAAAAGTATTCGCACACTGGTCACACTTTAGAGAGTTCCTTTTCAATTTCAATACTTTGTAAAGTAGCCCTTGCATTTTACAATAGCCTCTAACCTTCTGGGGATAGAATTTACTAAATTTGAAGTAATACTTGCTGGAATGATGTTCCTCCCTTCTATGATTGCAGTCTTTAGAGACTCTTTGTGGTAATATGCCTGGTTCTAAGTCTTATTTCTAAATAATCCCAAAGGTCTCGATTGGGTTGATGTCTGGTGATCAGAGAGGCGTCTTAAGGCTCGAAGGGATGTTACAGAGAATCCACAGTCGAGTATTGTTGGCCGTAAGTCTGGGGTAGTTGTCTTGCATAAATATGAAATTGCCCCCGATGCCCAATTTTTGGGCACTAGGCACTACATGACCCTTCATAATATCAATGTAATGTTGGCGATCCATATTGCCCTCTATAAAAGCCAACAAACCCACTCCTCTTGAACTCATCCCCCCCCAACTTGTTTCACTGTGGGACGAAGGTTTTACTTTTCTAGTTCAGCATTTTTCTTCTCCACACAAAACTTCTCCCATCAGACTGAAATATATTGAACTTACTTTCATCAGTGAAAAGCATTCTGTTCCAAAATTCTTGGGACCGGTTAAGATTTATTTTAGTAAAGTCTAATCTTTTACTCTTATTAACTTTACTGATGTAGTATTTCCTATGGCGATTCTACCATGGTATTCTCTGCTCCTTAGGTAATTTCGGATTGTACTGTTACATACACTTATACCACAGTCTACTATATACAGTCACGAAGCTTGAGTTTTGAGGGTGCTAGAAACAATAGACTGTGACGGTACTATTTTGCATTGCCTGTAATGAGGCGATATTAGCGATCCTAGTGGTGAGCAACTATCTAATATTTGCATATTTACTACATATTGAGCTTCGCGACTGTATATACTAGACTGTGCTTATACCGAGATCACATTGAAGCTCTGCGGCACTAATATGTGGATTCTTTTTAATTTTTCGTATGATTGTTCTGCCACTGTATTCGTTTATTTTTCTCTTCCAGCCAATTTTCCTTAAATTTTCGTTCGAATTTCTTTCCCCATATCTGTCTGTGATTCCCTTGATGGTTGACTTACCTCTATTCACAAGCGTTGATGTTTCACTCAGTGTTTTACATTGATTATGCAGACGAATGATACTAGCCCTTTCTTTCTTAGAAGTTTCTTTCCCTCTTACTCCCATTTGACGTGATAGCTAATACTACTTGTGATTCTAGAATCAAACTGACTTGGAACATGAATTAGGAGCGTTTTCTTAGTACCATGTGCCTACTGCGTTCCGCATAAGTGCTTTTATTCGTCAACAGAGTTGAGTGTGCGAATACTTTTTACGCAGTAATTTTGTTAGGCATTCAATTTATTGAACTATGACAGAACCTACACGCAAAATTATGAATATGTATTATGTGTATTTGCTATGTCATGTATTATTATTATTATTATTATTATTATTATTATTATTATTATTATTATACGTGAACAGTTTATTTCATACCAAGAGTTAATAGTACTTAATTTAGGTCTCAATTTGTAGTAAAAAAATCGTCGTGCGGAAACTTTTTACATTCACTGTAGTGATTTACGTTCGATCATTAGGAAAGTTAATAAGAACCCTCGAATAAGTGCTTCCCAACTAGCAAAAGACCTAGCAGAAGAATCTACAAAGACTGTGCACCCTGAAACAATTAGAAAAATTTTAAGGAAGAGTGGTTACCATGGAAGAGTGTCTAGGAAACAACCTCTGGTATCTGCAGTTAACAGAAAGAAAATACTTCAGTTTGCAAACAACAACATTGACAAGGATGAAGCATGGTGGAATGACGTCATTTTCGTGGACGAAAGTCCATTTAGCGTTTTTGGTCAGGCTGGTCGGGTGATGATGTGGCGTAAGGTGAAAGAAGATATGAAAATTGATAACTTGCAACCAACAGTGAAGCATGGTGGTGGAAAGGTTATGGTTTGGGGCTGCATGTCAACTACTGGAGTAGGGGAGCTCGTCTTCATTGACGGAAACATGAACAAGGAACAGTTTCTCCAAATCCTGAAACAAAATTTACACAACAGTGCTGAAAAGTTGGGAATAAGTCATACTTTTAAATTTTACGAAGGCAACGACCCCAAACATAAGTCGTATATTGTGCGCAATTTGTTACTGTATAACTGTCCAAAAGATATCGATACGCCTCCCCAATCTCCCGACTGCAACCCTGAAGAAAATCTATGAAATGAGCTGAACAGAAGACTGAGAAAAGTGCCAGTTTCTTCAAAAGAAGAGTTAAAGGGACTACTGAAAGAGGAATGGGGCCGTATTGATGGAACATATACAAGCAGGATCGTAGCCAGTATGCCAGTAACAAGGTATTAATTTCCTGTTGCAGTTGTTATGAAGAAACATATTTTTTATTTCCTACCTTTTAACCGAATATTAAGTTGACTGTGATATTTTTGTTTATATTGATAAAAAAAATGAATTGTCTGATTTTTTGTAATATCAGAATCAATTTGTAAAAATGTATTATATTGTTTACTTTGTATGTAGTACAAATGTTTTTGTTTTATACGCAATAATATATTTATTTCGCTTCAAATTGTTTATTAAAGTTTTGAAATATTCAATTTAAAGCCTGACCGAATAATAAGTTGAGCACCTGTAGATATTTATATGTGTGATTCTCTTCAGTATTGTCTCGAGGAAGCGCAAAAATTATAATGCCTAAGGGAAGACCAAAACGTATTACTTACTGATAAAATAAGTGGCCTACACAATGTTGTAGTGTCCCGATCATTTTAGCAAGATCTCTTGGCAGGATAAAATGATTCTACCCTCTACAGTTCAAGGTAGTTCACGAAACATGCAGCATCTATACCAAGATGCTATGTCTATTGTTGGAAAGCATGGCAAATCTGATATTTTCATAATTCTAATCTACAATCCGCAATGGCCTGAAATAGCTATTGCTTCACTCCCACATGTAAAACCGACTGATAGTCGTGGCATTTTTACTTGCGTTTTCGCATTGAAACTCAGGAACGGATAGGTTCATTAAAAAGTATTGAACATAAAGAAAGCCATTCAGAGGGGTATGTTTCAATATTATGGAAGCAAATAACTTCCAAAATGTCTGATATTTTTCATTGGGAATAAATTTGAAAAATTTTAATTTGAACTTCTAATGAAGTTAGTTAGCAGTATTTGCTGCACAAGCCACTAGTCTTTCTTCTATTGTCCTATTAAAATTTTAGCATATAGACCATTAACCTGTTGTATCCTGTAGGATACTTTGTCAATTTAAGGGTTGAATATAGATTGAAATAATAAACGTGGTCCTTATTCCAATAGCTTTTGCATGGGATTTATTCACCCGACTGCGGTCACTGAGTTCACTGGCAACCAGTACGGGAGGGGGCGCTTCTGTTTGGCGTCGCTTGGACACGGTTCATTCGGTTCGGGTATGTGTTATACCCTATATACTTTTCCTTTCCATTTAATTTCCAACTCCCGGTGGGATGGGATTCGTTGTCAGGGGAAATCAAACGAACTAGCTCGCGACACAGAGCCTCACGCTGACGTATTAATCCTTTCTGGTCATGATTAAAATGACGGAACAGCTCAAAATGCTTATGCGGTGTTACATGTGTTCCTTAACCATCAACTTCTGACACTGGCTCCGATCGCTTTTATGGTTAGTTTTACCCAATAGATAGTGACATAGAATGGAGCTGAATTACAGGATGAAGCTGCAGTAAATATCAAAATAATTAAATTAATTATCCTAGGCATGTACTGTAGCTTCTTTTTCTACATGAGGAACTCTTATCTATAATTTTGGGCTTTTGTGACCACCTCTGCCTGAATGTGTGGTCAGCACGATGGACCGCCGCTAGAAAGATTTAACAAGACAAATTTTAACACATACAGTGAATAACAGAATTATTCGGACACTTAATATTCCAAATGTTTATGTGTATGTTACTAAACATGTTTGCAAAAACGCAGAAAATACGCTTGCGGTTACGTCAAATAAACCAATTTGCATAATATGGATATAAAAAGAGCTTGCTAATGAAATGGTATGTTAATATACTAATATAAAAATAAACAAATATACAATTTACTGCGTAACAAAAATATTCGGACAGTCATGTTGGTCCTATTCTGTATACCCCTGTTGATCACTTACATTACAAAGTAGGTGGAGGTACCGAGTTTTAATAATATGCGAGAGTACTTAGTCTTACTTGTGCTGTCGTTTCAGTAAGACAGAAGACAAAATGGGGTGTAAAGGTAAGCAAACAACATTTAATCAGAGGCAGTTAGTGATATTCCATCACGAAAAAGGGAAAACCATTCCAAACATTGCAGATTTACTTCAGATGAAGAGAAATATAGTGTCTGACATAATCCTCAGATATAACAACGAGGACAGAATAGAGCTGAGAAAGCAAACAGGTCGCCGAAAAGTCCTCACAGATAGAAAAGAATCTCTTATTATCAGACAGATTAAAAAGAACCCTCGTATAAGTGCCCCGAAGTTAGCTTCTGAAATTGAATCAGGTACGGGTAAAAAAGTGCATGCCTAAACAATTAAGAGGGCAATACATAAACGGGGCTACAACGGAAGAATAGCACGAGAAAAGCCTTATGTTTGTGAAAGGAACAGACGTAAACGACTTCAGTTTGCTAAGGAATATGAAAATAAAGGCGAAGATAGGCGAGAAAAGGCTCTTTTTTCTGATGAGAGCAAATTCAATGTTTTTGCAGCGATGGTAGACAAATGTTCTGGAGAAAGCCTAAGGAGGAAATGAAAACCAAGAATTTGTGAGCTATGTTAAACACGGTACAGGAAATGTGATGATATGGGGGTGCATGTCAGCTTCTGGGGTTGGTGAATTGGTGTTCATCGAGGATCTCATGAAGAAGGAAGACTATCTACACCTCCTGCAACATAATTTAGTGAAAAATGCAGAAAAGCTTGGAATTGAAAAGGAATTTATATTTTACCAGCACAACGATCCCAAGCATAACTCCTATATTGTACAAGAATTTCTGCTCTACAAATGCCCTAAAGTGCTTTATCCTCCTCCACAATCGCCGGATTTGAACCCTATTGAACGTTTATGGGAAGAACTTGACAGGAGGGTTGGATCAAGGGCTATTTCTTCTAAAGAAGAGCTAAAAGCAAGACTTCAAGAAGAATGGGTGAAAATTTCTATAGACATAACAAAAAAAAAAAAAATTAGTACATAGCATGCCACGCCGACTGAAAGAGGTTATTAAACAGAAGGGTGGTCCTACAAGGTACTAATAATAGCGAGCTGGAATAGTATTCTTTGTTTTCAAAAAGTGTCCGAATAGTTTTGTTAGTATTAGAAATCAAATGTTTTCTTTTATGTTTTAATAATTAGAAGAAAATTAAGTTAATTGGAATTGTTGTGTTGAAAATGTTTATATGAAATGGGATACTTTTAGGGAAAAAATGAGAAAAGCTTATTTTTATATATTTATATGTAAATATATGTCATTGAATTGTTAGTTCACGGATGTCCAAATATTTTTGTTACTCACTGTAGATCTATCAGTAATCGAACCGCGGATCGTTTGGTTGGGAAGCCCATACTCTATGCAAAACGCTTTCATTATACAGAATAATGATGCGAGATATTTATTTATTTATGTATTTATTTATGTATTTATTTATTTATTTATTTATTTATTTATTTATTCATTCATTCATTTATTTCATTTCATTCATTTATTTCATTTCATTCATTTATTTCATTTCATTTATTCATTTATTTATTTAAATCCACACCAACAGAAGCATGCTTCCAATTACAAGTGGCTTACATAGATACATACACAAAATACATAATAATAAAACAACACAAACGAAAGAAAGAAAATACATAACGGTAGTAGATGCTAGAACATAATATTGCAGTTAATATAGTGCCGAATGGCAATATAATGATGCAAAATTATTTAAAAACTAGAGTAAAAACATTATAATACACTTGTTCATAATTTAAACATCTAAGGAAATACAATTCTTTTTAATATTGTATGAAATTTTTCAACTGTTAAACTGAAATCTAATTGAGAATCACAGTTCAAAGACAGAGAGTTGTAAGTATTGCACATAACAAACAATGGAGAGTTCTTGAAGAAGATAACTCTAGGAATGGGAATAACAAAAGGTTGCCTATTAGGTAATTCTCTCTGCTTTACATTGAATTGAAGGAATTTAAGAAAATCACAGTTATTAAATATACCGTTAACAGTCTTAAGGAGTAAAATTTGACTATTTATTAATCGTCTAGATTTTAAAGTTTTATAATTAAATTAAAAAAGTAACTGATTATATGAAATTTGCTTGTCATAAGACGACAAATATGTTGATATGTTCGGTAAAATGGTGCATAATTGTACCGTTCCAAGATACACGCGTCCGTGACCAGTCCGTATGTTCTTTGGAATTCTCAGTCCAGATATTATAAATTCATTGGTCATATGTACGTTAACAAAATCACCAGAACAGAAAGGAATTCTTTAATAACCTGGCTTTCCAACTTGTATCTCCCCATATGAAACGACGCGATGTTTAGGCAAGAATTTTCTTATAACTTTTTTTATGAACATTAGGTTTACTTTATTGAAACGAGGCAGAAATTCCGAAAAGATCGAACTCAGACCCACCAAGATACGAAAATATTCTTTCTGTTATTTTTGCTCTCGAGAAGAAAGACAGACAAATGAAGGTAATGTTCTTAGGCTGGTATTCATAGTCGACACTTTATATCACCACTTTGCAAAGTGACACTTTTGACGAAAGTGCTCTCTCATATTAGTGGTATTCATAGACGATTGAAGAAGTGCACTTTACAAAGTGTCACTTTACGCCAGCAAAGTGTAAAGTTACAATTTCGTTGGTAACAGAAGTCCCACAATGCCTTTCAAAACAAGTGAACAAACAATAACAAATTAATGACGTATAACCTACAAATTACAATGCTTGTGATTTGAATTGGGAGCCTAATTGATCGCGCGAGAATGAAAATATATATTTAAAGTTGTTTTATTTCAGTTTCTAGTTTTTGTTGCCGATAGTTTAGATTATTTCAGTCAGTTCAGATATACAACATTTTATTAAATAGTTAGTGAGACTGCTGGTGAAATTAGGTTAGGTTTTGTACAGTACATAGCTGATCCATTAATTTATATAGTTAAATTAGGTTTTGTACATATCTTTTTCATTGATTTATTACGTTAAGTATGTATCCGTTCCACTGATCTACAGTATATAGCTCGGTTAGATTTTGTACATATCTTCTATTAGTTTATATAGTTAGGTTAAGTTGGACTCAGTAGGTTAAGTTTTGTGTGTGTACATTATATATTATTTGTCAGGGCTTCCTCAAATTAGAGGCTGCCATTAGACAAAGCATACAAAACAATACAAGAACAAAATAGAAGATGAGAGCTAAAAGAGTAAGAAAAAGGCAAACAAATACACAAACAAACAATGGTAGTTTACAGAAGAAAAAACATTTATAGTAATCAATGAAAGCTAAGAAGGACAAAGAAATATGATAATGGTGCGTCAATTTTTTTCCATACACTGAATTAGAGTCCATATACATGGTTCCGTAAAGATTTGACTGACTCTTTAATTATCGGGAGGGCCAGTTCGTTCAGAAAAGATTTGTGCAGTCCTAGGGTCTTACAGAATTGAGAAGAGAAGTTGGGTATCGTTCCTCTTGCTCCAAACATCAATCCCGTAACACTGATATCGTGATGTTGGTATTTATCTTTATAATAATACGGGATAGTTGGAACGTAGATTGCTCGTTTCTCCTCATGTACGTCTTCGGGCTGTCCTTTATACGTTTCAAACCTGATGGTGGGGTCGATTATCATACCCTGAGACAGGGATTCGCTAATGGCGATTATGTCAATTCATCTGTTACTGCCATTGTCGGCGGTTCCGTGGACTTCTTCATAGACGGTGTATTTTAGTTTTCTAAGGGCATCGGCCAATTTAGTTCTAATTGCATGGTTCCTATGAATACGCAATGTTTCGCCATAAGGACAGGCTCTCAGGACATATCCAAGGGTTTCTATCTCACTGAGGCATCGCCTGCAGTGGTTGTCCTGAGATCTACCGGGTATGGCTCTTACAGCGCTTACGTTGGCAGTCATCTTGATAGCCTCCTTACATTCACCGCTAGTCATTCCATCGGGCTTAGTTATCCATTTGTTAGAGGGAGTGAATTCACTGTACAGAATAACGCCTTTTCCCTTTTGAGGTAAGTTGCACCATGCGTTGTACTCTCGCTGGCGTAATTCGGTCCTAATTTTTCTGGTGTTTATTACTCCACTCGTAGAAGTTAGGTGTTCAGTTTCATCGATTTGAAGGTTGTTCAAACAATGTTTAGCTTCCTCCAGTAGAAATCTAGTGTTGTTTATGTACACATTATTGCACATATTCAACTTCATGCAAGAGTTGACATGTTGCAAGTAGGCTTCCCAACGTGCGCAGAAAATACCTAAGACTTTAAATTTTTTAGTCGGAATATAATTAAATTTATATCGTTAGGTTAGGTTTTATACGTATATCCTACATTGATATATGGTGTTATTTCCTTTATTTTAATTTTTGTCTTTTTCGTGAATAATGATTAGAAGTAAAAAAAATGAAATAAACACATTACTACTGTTATTATTATTATTATTATTATTATTATTATTGTTATTATTATTATTATTATTATTATTATTATTATTACTATTTTCTCTCTCTCGTTTCTATTATTGCCTGCTCTTCAGGAATATTTTGAATTCCAAATGTTTCTACAATGCAAAACAAAATAGCCTAATAGTATGAGATCTCTTTTCATTGTGAGGTTATGACTGCACATGAACTAGAGACAGTAGATGTATTGCTTACCGGCGTGAAAATATATATTACCGGTATCAAAACCGTAGGCCTAATGATTATATCAACATCAAGATAAATCTTATTTCAAAATACAGGTAGTCAACAAAAATCAAAATCATTTTAAATCCAATATACAGTAATTATGGAATCTGCTTAGAAAGCAGGCACGTGAGGTCTCTCAATGCTAATTTCAGATAGTTATGCCTACATTAGATTGAAGTTAGTTTCATATTATTTAAGTTAAAAAAATCCGTTTCAGTAATAAAAAAATAGGTTATATAGGCATATCTACCTACATATCACTTCATCGAATTGAGGTTATAAATATACGAATGTTACTACAGAAATACCTGAACTATAATATTATATATATTACTGTATGGTACATATCTGTAGCATAGAATTTTAATGCAGTCAATAACTGTATTATTGGAGGCACTGGCAAACCTCTATTATTCGTTTCTGTCAACCAGTCATCGAAAATATAAGGAATCTCAATAAGTTTCTTTATCAAATCGGAACAGTTTTTTTTTAATTCTATATCATTATAAAATTCATCGGGATTGTCTTTAGGCCTATCTCTAATGTAGCGCTTTCGTACATTGTCCACTAATTGTGCTATATACCTCTTCCGCACGTTAATAAATAATTCGACGACTTCCAAGACGTCCGACATTTTTCTACAAAGTGACACTTTCGGCTCAAAGTGTGATCGGAAGTACACTTTCATCCAAAGTGATCCTTTGCACCAAAGTGTCGACTGTGCAACGGAAAAGTGACACTTTGCGTATTCCAAAGGACACTTTAATCGAAAGTGTCGACTATGAATACCAGCCTTAGTGTGCTAGACCACTATTAGTAATCACAGAAGGACGTTTGTATTGACTGTTTTTCGGGACCTCAAAACTAAATAATTGTGTACTCTTTATGATAAATGTGTTCTTTTTTGTGTATAAAAAAGCCTTATTTGGTATTGAAAATGATTCCATAAGTAAATATGTCTATAATATTTGTTTATCTCCATGTTAAATTCCTGGGACGGCATGCCAAGGAATGCTACATATTATTATTCATGTTACCAGCGGAGAGTCGTACTTGAGTTCTGAAAGTCTACACAAAATTTCAGCCCTTCATCATAATTTGTTTTTGACATTAGCGTACTATATATAAA
Organism: Periplaneta americana; assembly: GCF_040183065.1. NCBI lineage: Eukaryota > Metazoa > Arthropoda > Insecta > Blattodea > Blattidae > Periplaneta > Periplaneta americana. Next base: position 77,900,846 of record NC_091120.1, read on the forward strand.
TTTAAGAATATTTTTGCACATATTATATAATAGTAAATATAGAAAACCCTATATTACATCTGAAAGTTATGTTTCACATGTTAGGATATTTATAAATTGCCCATTATAACCACGTACAAATTACATCAAATAATGACCGCAACTTTTAATGCTTCTGCAGTTTACATATTAGCACATTTATAATTATTTTTCCCATACGTTGAAGTACAAGTAAAACTCTGGATGTGCAATTTTGCTTTCAAACTTTCAATTCCAAATCTATTTCTAGAAACAATATTTCAGTCTCCGGATATATACGACGTCAAAAACCGATACTAGAAAATACAATTACAGCATTTAACCTCATTTCCTGCCAAGTCCAACTGTAGAAAAAGAAACTGTCGTTTTGTAGGGGATCTCGATTCGGTCGCTGATTAAGCCTGCAAAATGTTATAGCTCATCAGTTCATTGGGAGTACACACAAACAAAGCAGTTTGTCTGAGCGCAGGAAGTTGCTCCGACTGCGCAGATTTGCACAGTACAAAAAAGACGCTCGTGGAAGCGGGTAAACCGTCAATCCATTCTCCTTAGTGCTCACGCAACAGTTGTCAGTTTGTTTTTCTGTCGTGTACTCACGCGAATATTACAGATCTCTTCGAACATGTCTGAAGTTGAATTTATTTTTCTTGGTAGTCGCAAATTAAATGTAAAAGAATGACATTCACGAAAGAAGTGATAGGAACGACAATACAATTTTATTTCTATGCTACTATATTATATTTCTTGGTCATGTAATTGCGTGGTATACGATGTTTTAGTTGTACGTATCTCAAATAATTGAATCGCCTCATAGAGTCTATTAGACTTAGTTTTGAGAAAATTAAAGAAAACATTCTGTACACTGTATTCCTTTCTGCATGCAACTCTGAGCCTGACGCTTCAGTTTCTATCTTTCCAAGCATTGCACAGTGGGATGAATTGCGATTCTAGCCGGAACAAAATCTAATATTGATAAATTCCTTTCGAATCGTTGAAAATAGCAAAATGAAGGTAAATTATTATGACAGTTGATGAAATATTTGTATGAGAATTATTATTTTAGTATAGAATGCCTACTTTTTAAAAAAGAATCATACAATAATAAGAATTGCATACAACTAATGCAAATAAAAAATTGAAGTAAACAGAAATTATTTTACAGACTACTATGGAGAGAAAAGTAATATATGTAGTACATTTTATGACTCATGTTCTGTATCTCCAGAAGTGTCGGGTCCGCTAGCGCTACTGTCGTCCTCATCTTGTGGTTGCAGTTGAGCAGTGCTGTTGTTGACACTCGCAGCTGGTACTTGCAGCAGTTTAATTACCTCAACTTACACTTTTCATTTTCTTGGATTTGGATATCGATTGATCTGAGATATGATGGGATCATAAGACACTAACAACATGTGTAGGACATCTAAGTTTCTCTCACGGGAACACTTCCTAGCGTGATCTAACCTGTACTTTTGTAAATGTTTGTGTCTTGCCTCTTGAGCATCTTAAGATAACATCCCAATAGGAAGTATCGCAGTTTCTGCAATTTTTCCTCCATGTGTCAGTATTTTATGCACACTGGATTGCATGTAGCACCATGGATATAACTATTGTACATATAAATGGGCTGTATCATTGGTGTACTTCTCAAACGCCTCAATATACTGTATATTGAATATCCACATGAAATGGTGCATAAAATTACAGAAAATCTGTGAATGAAGTCTTACTAATGCCCGTAATATTGGCTGTAATTTGTAGGTTTTCAAAAAACCGGCCTGCATATTGCCATCATGTGATGTCCCAGAGCCACCAGATTTCGGTTTGTCAATAAGAAGAACTAATTGAGAGCGAAATCAAAAAATAATCTCCTGTTTTCTAGCTTCAAAAATATCTTTGTTGTTGCCTCCGATCTGCTAAGAACAATGCTTTTTTAAGAAAATAATCCTTTTTACGGTGACACTGCAGCCAACGTCTGTTAAAATTGTCCACACCTGTGGAGTAACGGTCAGCGCGTCTGGCCGCGAAATCAGGTGGCCCGGGTTCGAATCCCGGTCGGGGAAAGTTACCTGGCTGAGGTTTTTTCCGGGGTTTTCCCTCAACCCAATACGAGAAAATGCTGGGTAACTTTCGGTGCTGGACTCCGGACTCATTTCACCGGCATTATCACCTTCATTTCATTCAGACGCTAAATAACAGAGATGTTGATACAGCATCGTAAAATAACCCAATAAAATAAAAAAAATCTGTTAAAATTACTTCAAAATATTATGAATGCACTTCTCACTATTAGAATCACATGTTTCAATATATAATTTGTTCAAAACATATCTATATAGTTCATCTAAGTCGCCACTTTTATTGGCAAGTATTGGAAATAGATCACGGCGCGAAATCGCTGGTAGCGGTTTCGAGTCTGAAAAATATTAGCCACATGCAGAGCGGTCAGTAGGAGCAAATGAAACTAGGTTAGTCTTAAAGTGCACACTTAAACCTATATTCTGACATAAAAATAAATGTGACTCTGTGTGACTCTTCTATTATAAGTCAACGTTAACTTTGATAAATAGTTTTTAAAAATCGCATTTGCCGCCCTTAAGTTAACATGCCGTTTCTAAAAATTCAAAGTTATTATGAACATAAAATTTATATAATAATTGTCTACCAACCTTGTTCTTCATTTTACATTTTAGAATCACAAAATGTTTCACTCCCAGATCACAGAAAACAAGCTTTCTTCTTACACTATTTCAGCGTGGCTGAGCAATAAAACTGGTTACGGAGGGGAATCCTCGTCAACATCATTGTGTGACGTCCGTATGTTCAGTGTCGAAGCTTCTTTCTCATAGATAAGCATTCTGTGATTCATTAGCAACAACTTGAGATAGGGCCGCACAAAAATGAGAACGTATGAAAATTGATTTTGTTCCGGCTAGAATCGCAATCCGTCCCACTGTGCATTGGACTGAGTACCTTTCTGCACTGGCCGATGGAGCCACTCATAAAGATGTGATTTCCATCGATATCTATATTTTTCGAAATTTATGACTGAAGCCCCTTCTGCATTGGCGATTCAATTATAGAACAGTCGAGTCAGTAAGTTACAAAATAAATTGAAGTAGCAACCTACATTTTTAAATGAGACACCAGCAGCCATCACCGCTAGATGACAGAATTATACAAGTGTCAAAGTGATCGTTGTGCGGACAAGCGAAACGAAGAAACAGCAGCTCCAAGATGGTGGCACATCTGCAGGAATGTACCATTGTGAAGCAGCTATCCGATCTGCGATTTTTCTGAGTAAATGATCTAGCAGCGAAAATATTAATAAAGAAGTGCGATCAATCGCTGCTTAAAAGTTTTTCTTCTTTGAAATAAACTGTTTCTTTTTCTTTGTTCTGTACAATGTTTTCTTGAAAATCAGTTGGTAATATGAAATCAAGAAGTATGAAATAAATAATAGGTAAATAGCTTTCATAAGTGGTGTGCTGTATAACGTGATTTTGATATGAATGATCAACTTTTTGAATGAGTATAATGCTATGATTATTATTTAACTATGCTGTCTATATGTAATTGCGTGGTTACGAAAAGGGAAACATAGCTACAATAAATTATGAGTTTCTTAACAATCACAATAATGCATGTTGTCGGAATTAAATCGACTTGAAGTGAAGCCTGTAGTTTCAACACAGTTTAATATCCACTGCAACTTTTTTGTACTTACTATATACGACAGAAAAAAAAAGTGCACCTCTGCCCATGCTGCATGGTTACAGCTACTTGTGCGTTCATCTACTTCATAGCTGTGATGGTTACAATTTTTGTGTTATTATTCCTTTGTTAATTTTTGTACGGTCTGCGTTTTTCGCACATCAAAGCGAAGTTACATTCTCTAAAATCTCCCCAATGCTGAAATATTTTCAAGCTATATGCAAAGTTTCTACAATAAATGTGCATATGAGTCTGTTTTTGTCACAGATGTACTAATTGCACAAATTTTTATTGTATCTTGTTGAATATGAATTTAAATCACGCAATTAAGCATTACAGCGGAAAACTTATGTTGCCACAGAAATAACAAGAACTGCTGCTTAATGCAAGCACCTTCTCTTGCAAACTATCCATAGGATTGGGAGTGAGTCTAAAAAAAGAGCAGGAATTCAAGCAGGCAAAAAATAAATAAATGTTTAGACTTGAAAAGAAATTTAAGAAAAGAAAGAAGGGCTGAAGAAAAAAAGAAGAAAAAATAAGATAACAGAAAGTGATGAACAAAGAAATGAAACGAAAGGAAAATGAAGAACAATAAATATAAACAAATAAAATATATAAATATAAACAAATAAATAAAATAATTAATAAAAAGGAATAAATGAGAGAAAGAAGAGAAAAATTCAAAGAAAACAAACAGGTCAAAGACAAGGAAAAATAAAGGAATTAAATACAACATGAAAGAAAATATATGGGAAAATGCGGGAATAAAACGGAAGAAGCAAGGACGAAATTATGAAAGTGCGAAAGAATGAATATTAGAGATGGAAAGAATGAGTGATAGAATAAATAAAAGCTTGAATGAATGAATGATAAGTGAATGAAGTCATTAGTATAATAATTCAGTAATGGGTGAGTGAAAGAATAAATAAAGTAATGAGTAAAATATTTAATTAACAATAAATGAGTTATGAAGTAAAACTTGCACCATACGTAAAATATGTGATGAACAACGAATCACTGCCAATGAAATTAAGTTTTTAAGAAGAACCGCTGGCTGTACTAGATTTTATAAGAAAGAAATTTGGTTATTTTGAAAGAATTAAATATTGATTCAAGTTTAGAGAAAATTCAAAATTATAAACAGAAATCGAAATCTCATTATACTCAGTGTGCCCAGAAGAAGGATACAACGCCAAACACTAAATTACCGCCCTTGAGGAACAAGATGGAGTGAGACCGTAACTGGCCATCAGACTTAATACATGATAGGATGAAGAAGAAGAAGAAGAAGATAAATGCGTGAAATAAGCGATAAGTTCATGAAAGAATGAATGGTAGAATGAGTGAGTGAGTGAGTGAGTGAGTGAGTGAGTGAGTGAGTGAGTGAGTGAGTGAGTGAGTGAGTGGAAAAGAAATTGAATGAATGTGTTAAAGAATGAATGAATGAATAATTGAATGAATCAGTGACTGATTTAAATTAAATTATAGTTTATTTAACGATGCTCGCAACTGCAGAGGTTATATCAGCGTCGCCGGTGTCCCGGAATTTTGTCCCGCAGAAGTTATTTTACATGCCAGTAAATCTACTGACATGAGCCTGTCGCATTTAAACACACTTAAATGCCATCGACCTGGGCCAGGATCCAACCCGCAACCTCGAGCACAGAAGCCCAGCGCTATACGGATTACGCCACCGAGGCCGACTAAGACTGAATTAATAAAATGAAAAATGAGTGATCAGATGACTAACTGACTGACTGTATGAATGAATGAAAATTGAGCGATAAAAAGTACGAATGAATGAATTTAAAACTGAATTAATGATTGAAAGGACGAATGAGTGAATATCAACAAGATGATGAAAGAACGAGTGAAAGAACGAACGAAAGAATGAATTAATGATTGAAAGAGTGATAAAATGAACGAGTGAAGGAATTATTGATTTAGTGAATCAAATAATGAATAAATGAAGGAATTAGTGAATATAAGATTGAATGGCTGAGTGATTCAAAGAATGAATAAACGAAGGAATTAATTAATAAACCGACGGATGAATGAATGAATGAATGAATGAATGAATGAATGAATGAATGAATGAATGAATGAATGAATGAATGAAAGAATGAATGAATGAATGAATGAATGGATGAATGAATGAATATATGAATAAAGGAATACAATTATTGCAGAGTATAAATGCAAGAATGAAAGAAATGAAAAGTGGGTAAAAGAAGGAAGGAATAGGGAAAATGAACGGAAGCAAAGAAAAAGGGAAGAGCTAGAGAAGAAGGTGAGAAGAGGGAAGAAATAACCCAAGTAGAGTACAGTAAATAGTACTGAGAAAAGAAAAATCAGAGATGAAAAGTGGATGACTTGACGGCTGGATAGTTGGAGGATGAAATAATAAAGTGGCGGATGGATGGATGGATGGATGGATGGATGGATGGATGGATGGATGGATGAGTAGGGAAACAGGCTACTTTCGTCAAAAAATGAATATGCACAGTGTTAAATATTTATCAAAAGAAAAAAATTGCTTATATATAAGGATTCAATAGATCAATTCATAATGAACAATGATTAAAAACAATTATGTATGCGACAATTTGAAAAAAGGAAACATTAAGATAAATGATAAAACATAGGAAATCATTTACAATGAAATTTTCTTGGCTACAAATGACTATTAATTATAACTAAGGATGATTTTAACACATGAGATCCTATGGCATCAATCGTTGCATCAGAAATTTTAAATTGTTTAAGTTGATTTAAAGTTTCTCTTGCCACGGGCACCGAACATTATTTTGTATTCTCTTATTTTCTTGCTAACTCCCTTCAGGAAGTTATATAGCTATTTATCTACATACAGTTTGTTTTCAGATTATCGCATAATTGCAATTAAAATTAAATTAGGGGATTTGTATAAAAAAAAAGGTTCGAAAACGTCAAGTCTTGTATTTAAAAATAATTTTTATTATCGAAGCAAAATTTTTGCTGCAATTGTGCTGATTATGACGTGATCCACAACATTATGAAATGATAACCTTTATAGTGTTTAGTTAATCTGTAGGAGTATATTTGTATATCGCTGTGCAACACTTCATTTGTTTTATTCTGAAGCACTATAAGTTACAGTTACTCCGGTAAAAATTCAATTTCTGAAACATCTTCGTAGTCATTGTGTTGTGAAAGCACCTTTATTGATGAAATCAACATCAAACGAGATATTTTTAACAGAAAATGAGAGAATTCTGTTCTAGAAGTTGATAGCATTTTGTTACAGAAAATATACACAAGAGTTATGCATACTTTGTAACAAAACTCATCTAAATCGGCCATATATTTCTGAATCAACTGTGAATAGAAGCGAGATTCAGAGAACATAGACATATCAGAGACAAAATATCTGGTACACCGTCCACTGATAGCAATTTGAAACTTGAAGTTTTGCTGCTGGTCAAAGAGAAAACGCATTCTTCTTTCCGTTTAAAAGTGTGCATAACTCTTGTTCTGCAAGTCTTCAGTCACCATATCCCATCATCATCATCATCATCATCATCATCATCATTATCATCATATCTCAATTCTCCGATTTTCTGTTAAGAGGATCTTGTTCTATGTTGATTTCACCAATAAAAGTGTTTTTTTTTTTACTCCAGCATTATAAACAGTCTTTATTATTAGTGAAAATAATGCATAATATGCCACATTATTGTACCAGAGTCGTAAAATATTACCACGCAAACTAAAACGTCATGAGTTCTATTATGACGTCATAACTTGTGCCGTAAAGTAAAAATTATGAAACGATTTGCCATGCTATTGTAGCTATTTAACACATCATTGTTGTCATAGCAATCTCCATCTTCATAGACCATGATATCAAACTACCCACCATTACAAATATGATGTTATTTCTTTATTGATTGTTTTATAATGCTGTCCTACAAAAAAATAATGTATGAAACACGTTTATAATGTTATACACATACGGTCTTACTAATGAAAACTATATATACAGACGTTTAACTGTCTTATACTTATACAATGAGTAGCTCGTTTCTAAGTCGTGTGTAAATTCCTTACTAATAATCACTACATACGTCGTGTATAACAGTATAACTGTTACACAGCTACGTCATAGTTTCGTCATTACTTCGTTACGAAAGGTAATAGAATATCTGAGGTCCTCTATTGCATCCGATAGAGCTCTCTAGTTTGGCGTGTTACGTATCGATAATACAACTGGCTCTAATCGATTACCACACTATATATTTTGGTCAAAGAGTACAAGCTACAGCAATATTATTCTAATTATTCTGTGGTCTTTGGTTTGTTCTTCTGTGGTTACAAGGCAACCATCATTATAAAATGACAGTCGATACGAACAGCTGTTAGAGAGGCAGCCAATTTTTTCTCTATATACAACTCTTAAACAAGGGGTTCCCTGTATATAACTACTGCAAAGCAATTCCCATTGTATAGTTACAGGGTGTTTATACATCCATTGCTTATGCATGGTTTATTAGTAAAGTTTTTTGTCTCAACTCTGCATAAGTCTCGTATAAGAACTATACACGGTTTATTAGTAAGACTGTTATTATATTCGTCAAAATTAAGACACTCGCTTCGCTCGTTCCCCTAAAAATAGACTCGTGCCATAATATATAGGCTAACATTATAAACCTGTTTCATAATGCACTATTTCATAACACAACAGGTAACAAAATGTATTAACTGCGAGAAACTGGGGCGCAAACTATGAAGTCTTGATATGCACTTATAGAATCCTCATTCGTTCTAAACTGGATTGTGGCTGTATCGTATACAACTCAGCAAAACCATCCTCTTTACAAAAACTTAATGTGGTACAAAACTCAGCACTTCGGATCGCTTTGGGTGCATTCCGAACAAGCCCAATAGCCAGTTTACAAATAGAAGCAGATGAACTGCCTCTTGATATTCGAAGAAAACAACTGAGCATTTCCTATGCTCTTAAAATCGCAGCTTCATCTAGACCTAGCATGAACTCATATATATTCTCTGAACATCATGATAAACAACAAATACATTCAGCACCCTTTTCTTCTAGACTAAAACAATACTTTAACGAAATGAATATGCCAATCCCTTCCATTTCTCAAATAAATAAAAACACTGCCCATCTACCTTGGAGAATCATGTTACCTGAAATAATTCTGGATCTAACATATTATATTAAAACTGAAACGAACAATATTACGTATCAACAATTTTGCAGAAAACAATGGGATCAGTACCGTAATTACCGTCACATATACACAGATGGATCGCAGACTAACCAAGGATGTGGATGTGCTGTAGTTTACCCTGATCACACAATGTTGTATACATTGCCATCTCTTTATTCAGTCTTCATCATGTGAGTTATACGCCATAAAAAATCTTTAGAATATATTCTTGAAACAGAGACTGATAAATCTTATCTTCTTCACACTGATTCTCAGTCAAGATATATTCTCTACCAACGCACTAATTCAAGAAATACACCAGCTCCTCACTGACTTGATGAAACAAGGACAAAAAATAATTCTAATATAGATCCCTTTTTATCAGGGCATTCCTGGAAATGAAACTGTAGATGCCGCAGCAAAAGAAGCTACACGACATGAATTGCATTTTTTTAACGTCTACTCCTCATACAGACACCATTAAATACATATCCAGAAAACTGCACAACCATTGGCAAACATCATGGACAGAGTCATCATCCAGCAAACTTCACGAAATACTACAACTTTCCAGAATGAAATATCCATTACAGAATTTTAAACGTCAAGATTAAGTAATAATCACCAGATTGCGAGTTGGCCACACCAAAATTACACATTCTTATCTTCTAGACAGAACTCTTCCTCCAACTTGCACCAATTGCCACAGTAGGATCTCTGTACGCCATTTAATTTCTGAATGTCCACTATACCACCTTCATCGAGATCAATTCCATATACCAACAGACTTATCAACAGTTCTAAACAACCCATCATTCAGTTCAAACTTAATTAAATTTCTGAAAGCTATCAACATTTACAAATATATCTAAAACGATTATTGTAATACAGTAAACTCTATGTAAACTGTAAGAATTGTTTATGTATTGTCGCAATATGACTTTCTAAGTTAAAGCGACATAAAATAAATAAATTTAAAAAAAGTATTAACAATTATTAGGCTAAATTGTTGCCATAGTAAAAATAATCATAGTACTTCTGTAGAAAACAAATTAAGTCTTGAATAATGATGTAAAAAATATGCTGTTGAGATTATATTAAAATACTACAGGGTGTTATCCAAAATGTTCTCATTAACGTAATGACACGCACAACAATAGTAGAACAAAATAATTTCTTTCCATAAGAAATATCCTATATCGACTTGTATTGATAACATCATTCGATTATCTAACAAAATGAATATTATTATCAGTTACAAACTTAAGTTAAGTTGTTGGATTGTACTTCGAAACGCGTTGAACGTAAACTTTCATTCTTATGAGTTTCTGAATTGATTAAAGTTGCAACACTTGCTACCAAGCTGACAATATCTAACATATTTCATTATGTTCTTTCATTAATAACTAAAATACTAAGGATTTTCGGACAAAATATGTTTATATGAACTTTTTTCTTGTTTTATCGTGAGGAACATGCCCCCAAGGTTTGTCAAAGTATTTCTGAAACACCTTATATATGATTATGATTACTGTAAGACCTCTGTCATATTTTAAGTTTTCTTTATTCCAAAACGACGCAATCTTTGTCTAAAACTTTGTGTTATTGTGCATGTCACTTGAAAACTATCTCAGTCCGTAGACCAGTTGATAAAAGACTAGCCCTGTTCTTTCATAAAAATGAGCTGAACATGTTTTGGGATCACAGTCTTCAATTGCTATTATACGTTACTTTTAAAAATCTCTGTGTATAAATAAATATCTGTAGAAAATAATTTTTCAGTTTAGTTTATTAATCTTCATACAATTTCATTGGAACAGAAAATAGTCTAGTTAATATAGGTCGCAACATTTGTTTTCTTTCATCCTGTACTTTCGTAATAAAATTACGGTGGCGAACTTCATGGAGGCCAATATCTCTCTTTTCCAGTATAAACAGTACACTATATACGCGAACTACACCAATTACTCTTCTTCTGTACATGCTTAAGTGCACTTCATTAAGTATTCCGGTTTAATTTGTAGTCGTACGCGTCAGTATATCCTTGTGGTTGTCCGCTGTGTCAGTGGAAATGCCTCAGTAGTCATTGGCCTGATGCTCCTGGCAGTTTTATTCGCGTAATGAGAGCTTTAAATAAACTATTGAAAAGACCTAACACAAAGGAATCTAATTCCAAGTTAAAGGCAAATGTTTTTGTAAGAATATTGCTATGTTTGGGCTTCCTGTGCAGGATTAAAGGATAGAATGGGAACTTTTGAACTTAATCAGGAACCTTTTAAATAAATTCTACTCCATAGGAAAAATGAAAGGAAAATAGAACACACTACTTCCTCTCAGGTTTATTAGATTTTGATCGATTGATAGACTTCGAATAAAATATGTGACTTCATTCCATTTCATGTTTAAACGATATATTACTTCTGAACTGCATTGAAGTACCGGTTTTAAAATGATGAGCTTAGTATCTCACATTCACTCGCTTTGAAATAATACAGTGATTTTTATGGAAGACGGAAGGAAGTTAATGTAATAGTAACATTTTCAAACATGGAATGCTCAACATGGCAAGGAAAAGTGTCACAAAATTTTGCAATAAATAGCATTCTTTAACCCTTCGGCGGGCGCGTCTTTTCTGGTAACACGACCAGGCGCGCGGAGCACACTGTGCGCTACACAAGCTTTCATTTAAAAAACGGCCTTTTCTATAATGTTAACTTAATAGTTTTAAGAGCATTCTTATACACTTTATTATTATTATTATTATTATTATTATTATTATTATTACTAGCCGTACCCGTGCGCTCCGCTGCACCCGTTAGAAATAAATATAAAGTAATTACATAATTAAAATAGGACATTTGATCCAGGGAACATTCGTGTTTGGTAGAAGGATAAATCGTTTAATATGTTACTTAATTTAAATTGCATTTAAAATATTAAAATGCGATCATTTTGATCCAGAGACCACTCATTTGGTGCAATGACAATTCCTGTAACATGTTTCTTAATTGTTATTACCAATTATTTTTGGAAACGCGAAAATTAACAGAAAAATTTTGGCTACAGATTTATTATTATGTTTATATTGTATTATATTATATTATATTTGAAGCAGTAATTAGGAGAGGGAGAGACCGATTTAATAGCGAAGTGATATAAGTCAGCCGGAAATACATACTCTAGGGTTTACGAAGTGAATACTACAATAAACATATAGTTTTGGAGTTTACACTGCCTTTTATATAAGTAGCCGGCTTGGTAATATTCCTGACATCATCCTACACCACAACCGTACCTCGGCTACCCTGAGTGAATCTCACGCAACACCGAGACGCACCCACCCTCAAATGGCGCCCAACGTGTGGCCACAATCACGACTTCACCCTCATATTATATTATATTATATTATATTATATTATATTATATTATATTATATTATATTATATTATATTATATTATGTAAAAAGTGTGTTGATAACGGATGTACTCGAATTAGAAAGTTTTTAATTTGTTGTGTGAGCTCTTGAATCTCAGGAGGAACAACTTTTACAACAGCGCAACAAAATCTGCTTGGCTCATTACCCAATTTTTTTGCATTGCATTTATTGCATATATATTTTATGTATTTTAACACGATTCAATTGAGCATAGTTAAAATTTGAATTATAAAAAAATGGATTGCTAAGCTAACGTACTATTACTGCATACTAAATCAATACACTCTCGTTGTTCGTTAATTCTCTGAGATAAAAATGAATATGTTCATAAACATTATTTTAAGAAATACAGGAAATGAATATACAGAATAACCTATCAAGTTTTCTGTGCATAAGAAGCTATTTTAATCTTACCTGTCATCAATTCACTCACAAGTTACTGTAATAACATTATAGCATTGTGTCCATCCAGAGAAACTACACTTTCCAATGATGAAATAATAATTAATTATACAAAGCGGTTAATTTAGCTTCCGATATTACTTCATACAAACACAGAAACGTCGTCTGTAGACTATGTTTCATAGCTTTCGATTGTTGTGTCCAAGGCCCCTTGTAGACGAAGTCATTTGTTTTTTATTTCAATACACCGCCTTAGATGGCAGTTATTTTAATTTTAAAACTCATTTATCTCATTAAATATCAGTCCTATCAAAATTTTTCAAGGAATAAAACTTATCGCAAATTATTTTTAAAGAAACGTTTGTTATGTAATATTTTTCACAAAAATCAATAATAAGCGAGATATTTCGATTTATTTAATTCCGGCCCCCTTATAACCCCCTTTTAAATAATGTATTTTGAATGCCATATAGCCTAAAATCTAAGTTACAACGAGCTTAATTTATATTCCAATTTTCATCGAAATCGGTTCAGCCATTATCGCGTGAAAAGGTAACAAACATACAGACAGACAGACAAAAATTTCAAAAAAGCGATTTTCGGTTTCAGGGTGGTTAATCATATATGTTAAGACCAATTATTTTTGGAAAATCAAAAATTACCAGAAAAATTTCGGCTACAGATTTATTATTATTATTATTATTATTATTATTATTATTATTATTATTATTATTATTATTATTATTATTATACAAAGCGAACACTCGAATGGAGGAATAGACGCGCGCAGAAGAAATAGGAACTTATCCGCTTCACACACAATCGGAAAATCACGGCATGGCGCACACCGCCGCACCAGCCGGAGGGCTAAGGAGTAAGGTACACCTTTATGTATCAGAAGTTAACATTTTCAAATGATTCCTCATTTTTTATATAGGATATGCTTCCATATTTCTTGTAGCGGAAGATTTCCTTAGATGTTTCTCAATAGTGTCCGAGATATCCCGTTCAACTTTCACATAGACCTATGTTATTTCACGTGTCTCTTTATATTTAGCCATGTTTTTTGTCACAGTTTTCCGAAGGTTTTATTATATACAGGGCACCTACAATAGTACATTATGCAACCAGCCTATAATGAAGGTAATTAAGAAGTGAGTATGGATATTTTTGAAACGAGCGCAAGCGAGTTTCATAATTTTCATACGAGCTTCTTAATTACCATTATAGGCGAGTTTCATACGACTTTTTATGCTCGACCATATTTCTAACTTGATATTATTAATTTTATTGTAGCATATCTGGAGCAATGTCCCGTATGTTGTGAGATGTGCGCAGACGCGAAAGTATTGATTTTTTTCCGAGGAACAGATGTCGACATTGACCTTACTAGGCCATAAGAACCTACAGAGATAACATTGAAATTAAATTAGACATTGAAAAACGAGATGACAAATTGAATTTATTTGAATATTATTTACAATTAACGCTAATTATTATAGTAACAGAACATAACCTTCTGCGACAGTATTGGATTTCCAGCCTCCGTGACTTTTCGCTAATTCTCTTTCGATTGCATATCCGAGAATAATCGATACTTGCGGTTTATATAACGGTAGAAAGCTCACCTGTCACTGGCTGAACAGTTGTAACCTGAGTCGTCATTGGCTGAAAGACCTGACCTTTAATGAGTAGGTGTACTTTAATGACATGCATTAAAGGTCTGCTACCAGGTGTATAATTACTACATTTCGGCATGGTCGAGCATAAAAGACCTTTCCGGTTTCGAACACATGCAATTTACGTTATATGAATCTAAGATGCATGAAAATATCACCAATGGAAAAAGAAACTCAAAAAGTTTAATTGTGCCAACACTGTTTTCCTAGTTGGTAATACTGCCTCATAATAGTGCATATAAACAAATTTGTTCATTGTTGAGGCGAAATGGCTGCTATAGAGGGCAGAAAAGCTTTTTGTGTGCTTGATTTTAATGTGAACCAGTCAGTTATTAGTGTGCAACGGCATTACTGAACAAACTTTGGTGCAGATCCACCCATTGGACCTACAATCCATAAATGGTACACTGATTTTAAGGCAAGATTCTTCGCAAGCTTTTGTGATATCCGTACCGACTATAGTTGTTGCAAGCCCCAAAACCAGAGGACAAAGTGCTACGAAGAAATTTCTGCATAAGTATGCAGACCTTAATTGAAAAAGATGATGAATTTATTCGTTACGTGGTGTTTTCTGACGGAGCCACTTTTCATCTTTCTAGTAAGATATACGACGAATACGATATGATATCTCATATCTCAGTATCATTCAGTCCTTGTGAAATGAAATTTGGTAAACATGCAATACATTTCTGCTGCTTTATTCCGCCTTTTTCACAATTTAAAAAAGAACTGTTCTAATCAGGAGTAATTAATTTCCAAAATTTTTAATCTGCATTTCCCTAATATTTCCCACAAATGAATTAAATTTGTAAGTGATTCTGGTTTTAAAGTGTTTGTAATAATTGCATAAACATACGTTAAAATCGTTCAGTTATGTATTAAATAACTTACATATATTTTTCTTCAATTTTTATAGAATGTATTATTCCCTGTTAATTAAAGAATTAACCCAGATAAGACTGACGTCCTATATATAGGACACCGGACGTTTTATTTTTTTAACATTGTTGTGTAAGATTTTCATAGTCGGCAATCATGATACCATAATCCTTTTGTGTTATAAATTGCCTTCAATTTTTTTTATTATGTTCAGTCTGTCATAGTCATTGTTGTGAACATATTTGTGTGAGTCATGGCTGAAGAGCAGAACATGTTGTTCTCGAAGTCGGTATATATCACATACTATAGGTATAATGCTTTTGATATAGATAGGGCATACTCGTATGATGTACTTCGTATATAATAATTCATAATTAGATTCAACTTTTGATTTAGTGTTATGCCATATCATGGTAAAGTTAGGCGTACTACATGTAGTACGTCAGTCATAAGAGGGGACATTTCGTGAGACTGATGGTACTCATGTTATTTTAGGGGGTTTTCACTAAATGAAGTCTGACAAATGATTCAGGACGACCAAATTGCTATACCAAAGTGCAATAACATTTCCATCGCCATTTTATCACCAAAAAATGCGTGTGTTAACGTAACTGATGAGGATTCTGGTGATGAAAATAACCCTACAATTGACAGTATGCCTGGTAGTCAGTTGCTAACTGAGACGGAAGTAACCCTCAACACACATGGAGAGGGAATGGATGATTATGATGACGAAAGTCATAATGGTGATGATGAACACAGTAAAGGCGATGGTGAGAATGCAGTAGAAATACTAGTGATTCAGCAACCAATATACAGATGAAGAGATAGAAGAATAAATTTCAATTGGAAAGAAATTGACATACAGCAGGGAAATACTATATTTTTCAATTTCCGTGCACACAGTTTCAAGATACTCTAGAAATTTGGAGAAGAAAATATCAGTGAAATAGCCAATATCATATATTAGTACAACAAAAATATGGGTGGACCAAAACATCAATCTGTACAAAACATCTATTAGAAGCAAGAAATTGTACTTTAGTCTGCATTGACGTAGCAGAACAAAATGCATGGCAGCTATACAAGATAAACTCCAACGAAAAGCTCGATCATCTTGCATTTCGCAAACGTCTTGTCTCATCTGTTCTCGAATCCACTGCTCGACATGTACAGTCAAGCGGTCGTCAACTCACTGCACTCTAGGGCTAGCGTCTCTTTCCCACAGGTCTCTTACAACACCAGCGTGCATTCGTGGCTGCTGGCGGGTATGCTCTCTACCTAGTCCTGCTGCACTTACCCTTTACCCATTTCAGTGAGTGCTGACGACCACTGCAGTAGACCGTCTCATCTAAGACTGAGCAAAACGATTCAAGGTTTGATGGGAGTAATCATTTTGTGGTATCTCAAGGAAAACAAACTCGATGCAGATAGTGTCACACAAAGACAACAATAATATGTATGAAGTGTGATGTTGGTGTACATGTAATATGTTTTATCACGTATCACAACCCATAAACATTCTCGAAAAATGCAATAATCTTATTGTGTGTGAATGATATCATAATTTTGTGTTAATTTAATGTTTTGTTAAGCTAAACAATTTATATATATTTGTGCTAAAACGACTTATGTCATATAATGTTTTTGCATGGGGATATGACTGACGTCCTATATATAGGACACTGAAAATCTCGGATACTATCATCATAAAAAAATATAAAAACAGCTTTGTTATGTTATGCCAACTACAATTAAATAATTCATACAAAAAAATCGTATTTTTTTAACAAAAAATAATTCAGTCTTATCTGGGTTAATAAGTTATGCTATGACTAAGATTATGTTTTATATTAAGATATGTAAAAGACACAAGTAAAATATATTTAAAATATCTATAATATATACAGGGTTCCAACAAATTTCCTTCCAAATTTCGAATCATGTAATTTACGTTCTATGAATCTGAGGTGCATGAAAATAGTACGAATGGAAAGAGAAACTCAAAACGTTTACAAGTAGTTCCTTACCTCAAAAATGTTGAACGTGTCTCCCCCTTGGACGGCACACATCAAGCCTATAATCAAGTTCCACGTAGGTACGCGGATTTTCCCACCCCCAGATTCTGAGGTACATAACAATTATAGATCACACATATTACAACGAAAAAGTCACACTTTCTGTGGATGACTGGAAGTGACTGATTGTGAGAGTGAATGTATATTAAAAATAAAAATTGTGTCCACAGATATAACGAAGTCTGTAAATTACGAACTCACATCGTATTAATGATCTCTTCATTCAATAATACCTTATTATTTTAAATTTATAGGCATACATCAGTTCCACGTGGCAAAAATAGTGTTTTTGACAATTTCGATTAGATCAATGTCTCTCAGAATGTCATATTCGTCAATGCGTGTTTCTTAATCAGTATGGATGTTATGTTAAAACAAACGTGAAAATGGTGCCTGTTTTCGAGGCTAGTGTTGATACAGTCTTCGACTTTTGTTTGATAAGCTGACAGCTAATGAAGATACGTGCAGTTTTCGAGGTTGTAAGCAGGATAGCTAAGAAAGCAACAACTGGATAAGACGAATAATATTACGGAAAAACGAAGTGGGAAAATATATATTCTCTACACTTAATTATTCCGGGGTCATTACCTAAGGCAGCTGTCGGCAAATTTGTACTCACGATGACATCACTGGACGCAAGCCGCAATACATAACGTTTAATATCAATCGAGGAGTATAAAGCACTCCGTTCGGATTCCAGTGGCGGACCTCAACCCAATCATCTGACGTAGAATACACAATATTGATTTATAGATGGACAGATTATATTTTATTTCACTTTTATTTTTACTGTTCTACAACACCCTAGGAAAATACGTCACAAATTACCACTCTTAATACAACTCGTAAATTTTCGTCTGCCAATCACGATCTTTGTTTAGATTTTGCAAGTTTTCGTTCAGAAAACAATTGTTCGGAAATATACTGAATGTAGAGGGCGAAACATAGCAATTATGTAGCGGCAGGCGACCTATGATAGGACTACACATTTTATGGAGAGTATTTTAAATAAATCTAAGCCAGTCTGGTGTGTTATACAATGGCAACGTTTTATGTCCTCACTTACTTCCAGCTGTCTTAATAACACGTTACTCCACCTAATAAGTCGTATTTCGAGTCCCGTATGTTACTACATGTTCTTCTATATTTTTTTTAATGCTTCTAATAACCCCTCTCCTGTTGTATTTTTTTCGAGTGCAATGATATAGAGCAAATATTCTTACACAGAGAGATTCTTCGTAACCCAGCGAGTGAACATTACAAATTCTACTATATCAATTATCTGTGTTTCCACCTAAAGCGAGAGATTATACCATAATTTGATGCATCTTTGAATTTATTTCTCGTTCAGCTAGTGTTTGAATATCACTTATCCTCTTTTTATCATGCGTGTGGGGATACATTCATACTGCTACAACATCAGATTATTCAGGACAAAAAATGTTAGCAACTTTATTCAGACATGTTTTAATGAACTGTCCTTCATTATAACACTTCAATGATTTTGCGATTTCCAAAGCAATAACATAACTTGTATGGAGTTCCCTTTGATTCATAGGTTGTTTCATCATATCTGTGAGAGAAGTGCCTGAGAAAGTGACATAAGTCAGTTTCCACACACCTTTTTTTTGACCATTTATTGACAACTTACACTGGTTTATATCGATTTGATTTTCTTCTGTATGAATTATTGTAATGGGAGAAATACTTATATCTCTTTTTCCAAGCTAGCAGATGTTCCGTAAGTTGTCAATAAATTATGAAAAACGGTTTGTGGAAACTGATTTATGTCACTTTTCCCAAGCACTGCAGATATTTTAGTACTGGTACTGTTATTTGAATTTAGTCTTTTTATGTATTAATTGTTTCGCTCCGTTCAGCCCTATGAAAAGAAAATTACTTTTGTACTTATTTTCTACTGTATACATTTCTGTTTACATTTTTTATTACATATTTTCTTGTTTACTTCTGATTTCTTGATAATCTTATGACTTGTCGTAATTTCGCTAGATGTTAGCCTTATATGTGCCTATTACAATTTTAGAACACAAAAGGCGTCTACATTGTCACCATGTGCACAACAAATACTGTTCCTCCCATTCTTCTTTAAACACACGTATCCGAACAGACGTTTAAGGTTTTTGAGAAAGAAGCATTCTAAATGTAATCAGGTAATCCGTCGCTGATAGATGCCTGTGAACTGGAGTTGTAAGGGAGTTGGATGGAAGGGAGGGGGTGAAGCAAGGACAGTTTACTGCGCTGCCCCTGCGACGTCACTATTGCTAGTGATCACGATGAGATTTTTGCCGATCCCTGATCTAAGGTTTGAGGTAGAAAAATTGCTGAAAAAGCATTTCTCCCTCTACTTTATATTTCTCCATTGCTCTGTTTTCTCTCTCATCAGCCTTTAGTATCTGAAAGAACCACCATCACTACACGAGTTTAACGATAGCTGTAGCTGACCGACGGAACCATGTGTTCGGTTGTATTGGTCACCTGCTCGAACTGAACGAACCGTCCAACAAGATAATTCGATTTGACAATGTCTGCCTCACGTCTGGCTTTAGAAAGCCACATCAAACTAGACCAGACAAGAAGAGATTGAATCAGACAAGATGAAACTAGATGAACCCTGCGCTAACAGGATGCATCCTCAAGTGGTTCACTCAAGCCGAATTAAATTTATTGCACTAATAGATCGTCAAAGCATTTAAATTTCGTAAATACGAACCACCAGCGAATTCGCCATCTCCTTCACCATCTTAATCATCATTAGCATCATCATCAACAAAATAATTAAACCATCTTCATCATATACATACATACATTCATACATACATACATACATACATACATACATACATACATACATACATACATACATACATACATACATACATACATACATACATACATACATACATATTCTGCGCAAGCACAGCTCTTTCACTCCAAACCCAGTATTTTCCAATCTTTCCTATTTTCTGCCTTCTTCTTAGTCTCCGCATATGATCCACTCACCTTAATGTCGTCTATCATTTGATATTTTCTTCTGCCCAGAACTCTTCTCCCGTTTACCATTCCTTCCAGTGCATCCTTTATTACGTAGTTTCTCCACAACCAGTGACCTAACCAATTCCTTTTTCTCTTTCTGATCAGTTTCAGTATCATTCTTTCTTCAACCAATCTTTCCAACACAGCTTCTGTCCATTTCACACGCTCCATTCTCCATATCCACATTTCAAATGTTTCTATTCGCTTCTTTTCACTACGTCGTAATGGCCATGTTTCTGCCCCATACAATGCCACACTCCATACAAAGCATTTCACTAGTCTCTTCCTCAGTTCTTTTTCCAGAGGTCTGCAGAATATGCTCCTTTTTCTATTAAAAGCTTCCTTTTCGAAGATAATATTATAGTACTTAAAATGAAACTAACACAGGTATTGTATTTACTAAGAATTTAATATTAATAAGGAGTCAGAAAGAAAATTTGATAAAATAGACTAAGCTGAGAATCAAATGAATTAAAATGAAGTATCGGTATCACAAATTCACAAGATTTTTTTTTTATATAGAGTTTGTTGAATATAATAAACCTACTTACTTACTTACGGCTTTCAAGGAACACGGAGGTTCACTGCCGTCATCACATAACCCCGCCATCGGTACCTATCCTGAGCAAGATTAATCCAGTCTCTACAATCATATCCCACCTCTCTCAAATCCATTTTAATATTATCCTCCCATCTTCGTGTCTGCCTCCGCAAAGGTATTTTTTTCTCCGGCCTCCCAGCTAATACTCTATATACATTTCTGGATTCGCCTATACGTGCTACATGCTCTGCCCATCTCAAACGTCGGGATCTAATGTTGTTTTTTTTAATTGGGTTATTTTACGACGCTGTATCAACATCTTAGATTATTTAGCGTCTGAATGAAATGAAGGTGATAATGCCGGTGAAATGAGTCCGGGGTCCAGCACCGAAAGTTACCCAGCATTTGCTCATGATGGGTTGAGGGAAAACCCCGGAAAAAACCTCAACCAGATAACTTGCCCCAACCGGGATTCGAACCCGGGCCACCTGCTTTCGCGGCCAGACGCGCTGACCGTTACTCCACAGGTGTGGACTCCAATGTTGTTAATGATAACTTAAATTACGTATTATAAATATCTCCTATTTTTAATTTTTTTTTTCAAATTCAAATTTATTTATTTAATACACTAGGTTTACACCACATTACGCATTGCAGCCCGAAAGAGCAGAAGCTGGTGCTCGAGCGCAGTTCAGTTTAGTTATATAGAATTGAAGAGTGTTTATTCAGCACAATAATATTAATATATAGAGTAATACAGACCATGCAATAACATGTACAAATATAGAGAATACAAAGTACACAAATATTAGATTACGATTTTAAACTCAATTAGCTTAAGAAAAGGCAAAACATTTAAATAATTAATCTAATTTGTTTCCTAAATATATGTGTGTTCAGTGTACTCAGTTCACAGTAAGCTCTAATTAATGCATCATATATTTTTTAGGTCCAAAATTTCTGCTGTGTCTTAATCCAGCAGTTGTGTGGCATTTTGCAATGATTAGAAATAAACTGTAGTTTTGTCTCGTATGATATTCACGAGGATAAAATTTAAATTTATTGTAATTTTTTTGGAAGTAAATCAACAATATTTGTTTATAAATTTGTCCTAGATTTGATACACCAAATTACTGAAAAATTTATTTCGTTGGGTAATGAAATCTGTGGAGTAACGGTTAGCGCGTCTAGCCGCGAAACCAGGTGGCCCGGGTACGATTCCTGGTCGGGGCAAGTTACCTGGTTTAGGTTTTTTCCGGGGTTTTCCCTCAGCCCAATATGAGCAAATGCTGGGTAACTTTCGGTGTTGGACCCCGGACTTATTTCACCGGCATTATCATCATCATCATCATCATCATCATCATCATCATCATCATCATCCTTCATGCATTAGGAAATTGATTCCTGTAGCAGCTACCTTCATCTCATTCAGACTCTGAATAACCTAAGATGTTGATAAAGCGCCGTAAAATAACCTTCTAAAAATACACAAACTTTGATAATTCTTTTTTGGAGCAAATTTAAAACGTGTAGGTCGATATTGCCATTTCTTCCCAACCTAATATACCATACTGAATTATTGATTGAAACAGAGCTAAGTACACAATATGCAGGACATAAATAGTTAAATTAGAACGTAGAATGGAAAATTTGTGGATTGTTTTACGCAATCTGTTACAAAGGAAGGAGATATCGTCGTTGTTCCGGCAATAACTCCTATGTGACATATCTAACGATTTTCAGATTTCTGTTCTATTATATAAGTTAAATAATGATACAACAAATAATAAAATCTCCTATATGTAATTGTATTTCTTTCTTTCGAAAATGTAAGAATTCACAATCTCCTGTGCACTACTGCCATAGAAGAATACAGTAAATGTGTTTTTTTTTTTCCTACTGAAAATGTTCATATTTTGCACATAGGAGTTATTGCAGGAACAACAACGATATGCTTGTCTCATTGTAAATGTTGGTCAATAATAATACCTAAATATTTAAGAATATATAGATACCAACACATCAAAACCATGTCATTATAAATGTTTAGACCATAATTAAGGCTGTATTTTTTTGACAGCAGTTGTAACGCATTTTGTCTTCTCTAATAAATTGTACTTATAAAGTTTTTTCTTGTGGAAGGAGTTTAATAATTTATATTTTTAATTTTTTTTCCAATTGAATAGTTTTCGACATCGCAAATCTTCATGTTGTCCAAACTGTAGAGAGACAGCGCAGTGGATAGACCCGATAAATAGAAAAAGTAAACAAACCTAACCTATTCACCCATTCTCCCCCAAACTCTGCTATCAGTTAACCTGTATCTC
Organism: Periplaneta americana; assembly: GCF_040183065.1. Classification (NCBI taxonomy): domain Eukaryota; kingdom Metazoa; phylum Arthropoda; class Insecta; order Blattodea; family Blattidae; genus Periplaneta; species Periplaneta americana. Next base: position 77,924,185 of record NC_091120.1, read on the forward strand.
TCCCTCTATGACCTGAACTTCGAAGTCTACTTATGTTATATAAATATCCAATAATGAATACAATATCGAGAATAGAATATTGGATTAGTTTTACTTTAAAATTAATACAGTGTTTAGAATTTAAGATTACTTTTTAAATGATAAGGGATTTGCAGTGTTTGGTCTGTATATTCCATCGTACATGCATCCTCTTGTGGTATAGACATAGCCAAATGTGTGATTAGTGCATTATCTGCCCAATAAGCCAGACGTAAACTGAACCCTGCCCTATGCACACATTGTTTGTGACGGACAGTTCCGCCGTGTACAAGGATTAACACGTCAAAAGCACCTCAGCTCACGAGGCGTTCCAATTAACTAATACTAACTCCTTACCTACCGCATCACCTGAATTGCTAACGAGTTGGATTTACACACCGAAGACACTGTCAAAGTACAGCTAATGTAAATGAAAATTATTGACAGAGTTGGTTTTGGCGCACGTTTTCTCAGATTATCAATGGCAGTACTATAATACACAGATATCCCAATTTATCACTGGTGACAGTCGTTCCGGACGTTTCACCCAATCTTTTTCACACCTGGGATATTTCCGCTATGCCACTTTCACCCTGGTCGTTTGCCTGATCTGGTCTGATACCTTTGCCTCCTTGTGCGACTTATCAAAACATTTGATTCTGTTTCTCATGAAATCTCTTAATTTCTAAATTAAATATTATTCTATCAATGGAATTAATTTGGACCTGATAATAAATTATTTGTCTGATCGTAGTCAGTGTGTCTTCTTGAATGGTTCTTATTGTAGTTCTGAGCCTGTTTCTATTGGGGTCTCTCACGACTCTGTTTTGGGACCACTATTATTTTTAATTATGATAAATGACTTGCCTAAAATATTTATAGTAACTCGATTGTATTGCTGATGATACTACTTTGTATCATAATAATGATGACATAATTCATATAAAGTTTGTTATGGATAATTCCTTTAACGAAGCAGCCTCCTGGTTTGAGGCTAATGGATTTCGTTTAAATCAGTTAAGACACAACATGTATTGTTTACGTTAAGTGATTCCACAATTTACAACTCTCAGCCATCTGCTAAACTTTTAGGAATTGTACTGAATCCCAAATTTTCTTGGCCCCCACATATTGAGTATGTTTGTACTCAACTTTCAAGAATTATTTATTTAATAAGCAAATTGAAATCACTGGTGCCTATAACATATGTAAGAAGTGCTTATTTTGCTTTCTTCAATAGTATAATAACGCATGGTATTTCTGTATGGGGAAATAGTTATAGTGTATTTAATGTTCTTCTTACGTATTTTAACTGGTTCTGCTTATGATGCGCACTGTACCCCATAATTTATAAATGAGGCTATTTTGACTTATTAATCTTTACATCTTCACCTCTTTGCTGAAGGTAAAGAAAAATTTAGCAAATTTTTATCACAGATCTGAGCATCATAATTATAATACAAGATACAATTTTAAATTGACTGAATCTAATGTTAGACTGGAAACAACTAAAAAACAATTTATGTTCATGGCAGTATCTATGTTTAATAGATTACATAAGTCTTCACGCACTCTGAACTGTAATATATTTAAGAATGTTTTAAAACGTTGGATGATTAATCATCCATTTTATAGTATTAGTGAATACTTTGAGTCTCATGTTAATAACTTATATTTCTAATAAAATCTTATTCACTCTGTTTTGTTTTTATTATGACTATGTCCATAGTATTTCTATAATACTCATGACTTTAATAAAATCTAATCTTATCTACACAGATATTCCAATTTATCACTTGTAGCAGTCGTTCCCGGACGTTTCACCCAATCTTTTTCACCCTTGGGATATTTCCACTATGTCACTTCCATCATGGTCTTTTCACCCCGAACGTTTCATCCTTACTTTCTTCACCTTTTTTAAGTGTTGGTTTTCGAAAATATTGGTTCAACCTTCCCCATTGTGGAGAAGCATTGTCGATAATATCCATTGTTTTGGTCTCAAAAATTGAAATTACTCACTACATTAAATCTAAATGGGGTGAAAATATTTTGGTATTTCAAAGTTACACTTACCATAAACATTTCGAAACATAAAAAGGACACACTGGACGTGCACCAGAAAACCAGAATGTATGGCGAGTGCAATAACAAAAGGAGGTACACTCGAAATTTTGAAAGTAGATGATCACTAACATGCTTCCGACCAAGAAGAAATTGTTATTAGACAAGTGAAACTAAATTTGTAGTTAGCAGCAGAAAGGCATCCTGAGATTGGATCTGGTAATTTAGTTAGTAAGGAAGTAGCGAATATTTCATTAACATCAGCTGCTCTCATACTGTTACTAGAAAGAACAATGTTGGCAAGATTAGTAAATCGATCTCGTCAACCTCGTCTCCCTGCTAATCCAAAAACCATTCATGAACTTGGTGTCGTGGCACAGGAGTACACAGTAACATCCACTGGGGAACAGTTCTTCCTTAGTGACAATGTTAACGAAATAGAAGAGGATGAAGTCCGGGTCATTATTTTAGCTACCAAAGCAAATCTGAGGTTTCTTGGAACATCGAACACATGGCATATGGACGGAACATTCCACATTTCTCCCGCCATCTTCACACAATTATTTACAGTGCATGGCCTTGTTCAGGCTGATCCACAATAAACCTAGAACGAGAACGTGAAGTGGAGGACGTGAACTTGAAGATTTTTTATTCACAATAAACAGAGAAAGAAAACGACTATGCATATCGATAAGCATGTCAATAACGATATGTAAAGTCAATATGACGCATTCTGATGTTATTTACGTATAATTGATACAGAATATTTAAGAATTAAATTCACGTGGTAAACTAATCTGGTCACATATACATGTGGCATATCTTGAAAGTGGTTCTAAATTTCTGAGTTAGAAACGATGCCTGAAGAAGAAATTATATCACTCCTTCCTTGCTACAAAATATAGGCTGACCAAATAGCTTTATGATGACAAAAGAAAGAATCTAGTAGTCTGTGATCAGAAACGAGAACAGCAAAACTAAAACTTCGCCAAATTTCACGTTCCCTTTCCCGGACTCTGGCAAGCTTCTTGCCCAGACTTAAATATATGTAGGCCTAATTTAATTTTCCGTTCTCGTTCTCGTTTCCGTTTCCGGTTTATTATGGACCAGGCCTTCATGTAAATATTCTTATGACAATAAACGAGAGATGACTTACCAATACATACTCTAGGAACTTAAAGAAGAAAGCAGACAAATGAATGTGCACCTCCTTGACCCGGAAACCACCGTGTCCGATTTTGAGTTCGATATCGTCAGTGAATGTCACACAGTGTTTCCCGATGCAACAAAGGGACTCTTTTTTCCATCTGGAGCAAAGAGTTTGGAGAGAGTGAAGGTGCAAGAGCTTGAACGTGCATATGTTGAGCAAGAAGACCGAAGCATTATGACGGCTGTACACCAAACATTGGGCATAGCATTAGTGTTGTCAACACATAAATTGTATCCGCGTCAGTTTAACACCTGGAAATCCGTCAGAATACTTCAAAATAAAAAAGGCCCACTCAATATATCTATGTATAAATTAAAAGCAAATTTTAACACAACTTACTTACCAGTCTTTATTAAAATAATAATTCGTCAATTTATGACTTGATTACGAGAAAATCTGAAACAGGGGATTCTTTAACATGGTATTGCACAGGCAGGGCTGTTCAAAGAAAAGTAAAAAATCCCCCAAAATTAAACATTTAAAGTGACAGCAGCTAAAACAAAAATCAATAGATGCTGTAAATCGTAAATTCCGCCAGAAAATTCGTCACCCGTCAAAGCCATTCTTTTTCCGTTCGCTACGTTGAAATTCCGTCAAAACTGACAGAATTTCTGTACAGTTGGCAACAATGCTTAGCATTTGTTCCTGTACATCAAAAATGTTAAACGCCTGTACTACGTGCTCATACAGTACTATAAGCAATATAAAACCAACAAGGCTTTTACTTTTCTGCATAATAAAGTACAATCATCGCTCTCAAAAAAGAAATGTGCGGGTTCTTAAGAGCACGCAGTGCAGTCGCTTTGACATCCCTGCTGTACATGACTTTGAGGACAGTTTTGACTCATTGTATAACGAGATACCGAATGAAGTCATTGGTCTTGCAGAGTATTTTGAGTGCACGTACTGTACTGTATATCTGCGGATGAACTCGACGCGTACGTGGGCAGAGGGCGAGACGTTATTCGTGCAGAAGTGCCTCGTTACAGTTCCGACATGTGGAATCAGTTCCACGCCGCACAGCACGGCGAACAAAAAACTAACAACCTTACAGAGGGCTGACACAACCGATTTCAGGCCAAAGTCAACAAGAAACACCCCACCTTTTACTACCTCCTTTGTGAAAATATCAAGGGGTAAGATGACATCCAACGCATAATTACTGAAGTTAAGTCAGGGAAGAAGGTGAAAGAGGCACGAAGCATGAAATACACTCAATTAACAATGAGATTAGAAAACATCACTCAACAGTATGAAAAATACAAAGAGACAGGCCGTGTGTTGGACTACCTACACATACTTGCGGGCACTTAATGACATTGCAGTCGGAATGTGACTACTCTTGGATAGATATATTATGTTATAACATAATTGTAAATGGTAATACAAAAATAAAATATATATATAAAGGCTAATTAATGTTTTCGCTTAATCGTTGGATATAAATGAGGTGGGATGAATGACATACATACAGTATACCGAGTGTTTTTGTGGTGATGTTACAAACTTTCAGGAATGATGAAGGGTAAAGGCATCAATTTGAAACCAGGAACCCCAGTCCGGAAATGCCTCAGTCGAAATTTATACGCCAAAACAGTTGTTCATAGGTTGCAGGAGGTATAACAGTAGAAAGGCAAACAATCCCGCAAATATGTAGCCGTCACGTGAGTACGATTTTGCAGTGAACATGTAGACGGGCATGGTTATTTATTACTTAATAGACCCACATCTTCTTCCACCCGCTTAACTGCAGCAGTTGACGTTCGTCAGCATGAAAGGCCCAGCTCATTGTGCAAAAGTGGTGCTGGTGAATACCTTAATCAGAAGTTTCCTGGAAAGTGGATTGGAAGAGGAGGTCCTGTTTCTTGACCAGCATATTCGCCTTATATATGATTCCACTTGATTTATTCTTGTGGGGTCACGAGTAATCTGTAGAGAATGAAGAGGGCCTCCTAGCAAGAATCTAGCTGCCTGTGACATCTTTAGAATCACTCTGGGGCTATTAGATCACGTGCAAAAAAGATTATTGCGACGTTGTCATGCCTGCATCGACGCTGGGTTCGCCAGTTCGAACAAATGTTGTAAATGTAGTCTTCGTAGCTTGAAGGTAATGCAATTATTAAATCTAGAAACAAACATCTTTGAGTTTTCTTACTGCTCTTCATTAAGCATCCAAAAGGGTTTTGGTTTATAACTTTCGACTGAGACATTTTCGAACCAGGTTTTATTATCTCAAATTATTCCTTTTGCTATTCTCCATCGTCAATGAAAGTTTGTAACATCATCAGGGAAACACCCTGCATATTGGAGGAAACATCATAGGGTGAAATGTATATGGGTGAATGCAGCTCGGGGCGAAAAGATTTGAGCAAAACGAATTATGGTGAAGCAGACAGTGACGAATGCGGTTGCGGACGAAAAAAAGAAAACTGAGTGAAACGTCTAGGAATCATAGCAGTAGCTGTGGTGGAGGCGGTGGTGATGTGGTATACGTATACTACAATGAACATGGCATTAACAAACAATATCTTGTGCTACATGATTAATCATAAAATAAATAGAAATGACGTCGTCTTAATGTGTTTCAAAATACTCGACGGCAAGACCATTAAAGACTTTATCGTCAAGTGCACCACATTACCAACCAACCAACCTACATACCAACGATTTGTTTGTCTGTACTTGAAACGCTGGCTATGTTTAACTGGAGTGACTATTTACAGAAGCATTGGTCGTTCGAATATTAACTGCATGACGTGTCTACAGACGAAAGACAAAATTTGTGAATTTATGTAGAATGGCACGGATATGTGTAATTTTCTTCAAACGTGTGACAATATGCAATGTCAAATTTTTATTATTCCAATATTGTAATTAGCACGGATTCGTGTTTTCTGCATCTGTACAGGAGTATAACGTCATTGTTTCTGCAATAACTCCTATGTGCAAAATATAAAATTGTTCAGTAGGAAGAAAAAACATATTTATTCATTCTATGGCAGTGGTACATGGGAGACTATGAATTCTTACATTTTCGAAACAAAGAAATATAATTACATATAGGAGATTTTATTATTTGCTGTATCACTATTTAAGTTATATAACAGAGCAAAAATCTGAAAAACGATAAATATGTCACATAGGAGTTATTGCAGGAAAAACGACGATAAATAGAATATAGGCTAAAATTTTTGCCTCTAATTACATTTTTAGTTTATGGAATTACAACGCCTATAATTAAGCATTCCCCACTTGTGCTCTTTATTACTATGCCACGATTTACTGGATGTTACAGCTTACCTAAATTTATAGCTTGATTCCAATAATAACTCTTGCATGTTAGTCTTCCCTGCCCATACCATTTGTGTGTTGTTTTCACTTTTACTGCAGTAGCTCTCATAGCTGATCTGCATAATAATAATAATAATAATAATAATAATAATAATAATAATAATAATAATAACAGTAATTGCAGTGGATTGAAGAAACAAATGGAACACATAGAACACGAATGCCAGAATACTGAAATAGGATTGAAGTAAATCACTTGAAATTTATGTAGTCCATAACAGGCCGGATCAAGAATAATTAATGGTAATAATAATAATAATAATAATAATAATAATAATAATAATAATAATAATAATATGGGAAATGCCTGTTATTATTCGGTTGAAAAGCTTTTATCATCCAGTCTGCTGTCAAAAAATCTGAAAGTTAGAATTTATAAACCAGTTATATTACCGGTTGTTCTTTATGGTTGTGAAACTTGGACTCTCACTTTGAGAGAGGAACATAGGTTAAGGGTGTTTGAGAATAAGGTGCATAGGAAAATATTTGGGGCTAAGAGGGATGACGTTACAGGAGAATGGAGAAAGTTACACAACACAGAACTGCACGTATTGTATTCTTCACCTGACGTAATTAGGAACATTAAATCCAGACGTTTGAGATGGGCAGGGCTCGTAGCACGTATGGGCGAATCCAGAAATGCATATAGAGTGTTAGTTGGGAGGCCGGAGGGGAAAAGACCTTTAGGGAAGCCGAGACGTAGATGGGAAGATAATATTAAAATGGATTTGAGGGAGGTGGGATATGATGATAGAGAATGGATTAATCTTGCTCAGGATAGGGACCAATGGCGGGCTTATGTGAGGGCGACAATGAACTTCCGGGTTCCTTAAAAGCTAGTAAGTAAGTAAGTAAGTAAGTAAGTAAGTAAGTAAGTAAGTAAGTAATAATTAATCTTGCGCAAAAGAGGGACCGATGGCGGGCTTATGTAAGGGCGGCAATGAACCTCGGGGTTCTCTAAAAGTTATTTGTAAGTATTATTATTATTATTATTATTATTATTATTATTATTATTATTATTATGGTACATAGTCACCTTTATGTTACTATATTATTGGCTACTTACTGTTGGCTAGCATTAACTCATAATATTTATAATAAATAAACAAATGAATATAATATAGGCTTATTTAAACACAATAAATTATTGTTAGAGGAAGTGTTACAAATATGGAATACCTTTCAAATGAACATTTTTTTTTTCTTATTCCTGATAAAACACATTTACTCCTTTCCTAATGAACGCTCGCTAACAAATCTATAAGAGCACTGACCTCAAAACGCCTAGCTTTGTTTTGTTTTGGCATGTTCGCTGAAGTATGTACGCCGCTCTTTAGTACACCATCCATACCGAAGACTGTTGCGGATTACTCGAAACCTCAAGGTAGCCAAGGGCAGAAACATTCCGATTACCAACTCTAAATTACGATTCGCTTAAACTGGAGCTGATTTAGTTCCGTTGATTTTGGAAGTGAAAATTGTTAAATTTGTAAGGGATTTTTTGTGGAGATGGATTTGAAAACGTAAGGATTTTACACGGATATATTTGAACAAAAAAAAATAATAATAAAAAAAAAAGAAAGAAAGAAATTGTTCGGAAATGTAGTAAATTACGTCTGATATGAGAGGTGCGTGATAATGGAAGTGCAAACGTTCTAGTTTCTAGTGAAGGAAAGGAACGTAGGGATGTAAAACACTCGATACGATGTAATGTAAAGAAAGCAAAACATGTATTAATTCAATACCCACTGAAAATTAGTGAAGCACAACAAATAATAATTAAATAAATACACAATTTCCGTAACGTAACTTCGTTTGTACGTCCGCCATTATGCTAGCCAATACAGTAGAAGCTCTTAAGTTCGACAGAAAACAAGTTCGACTACTTACGTAGAAGAATTAGACACGCCCCTGTAGGGGCACTAAGAAATGGGTTTGCCATTTGAATGCGAATTGGTTTTGTGTCTTGTAGTGATAATTTGTTAAAGGAAAACATAATATTTTATTGATTAGGATATTCATACTTAATCACTGATTTTAAATTAATGAACTCTTCTTTTTCTATTTGAGAATTGTCATGTTTGTGAGACGTAACTGTCTAAACCCACTGTGGTACTAGAAGCGCATACACAAGTCTTGGAATGGGCAGGAAATGCAAGTACAGTACTGTATTCGTTGATGGATAACCAATAAGAATTTGTATTCATTTCACCTGCCACACCCACTAGCCTTATTGGACTGAACATTCAATTCTGTTCAGTCGAACTTAGGAGAGTCCACTGTACTGACTACATCACTAAATAAAAATCACCAGGCTTTGAAAATCCTGCACAGATTTGTATATGCAAGACATAACAAAAACCTAAACTAACCTACATAATCTGTCATAGATTCGTATGTTCGAGGCATAACAGTAGCCTAAACTAATCTAACCTGTCACATATTTGTAGGCCTATATGCAAGGCATAGCGTGAGTGTACACTAGCATGAAACTTTCGTAATGTCACCTAAGTTATGTTAATATGACTGGTAAGACAGTTGAAGATGCATAAGCGGAGTACGAAGGGAACAAACTCAGCGTTAGTTTAACTTACGATTCTATTAATCAGGAGCTGCTGAATACAACACGAGTTTTCATGTGTTGAAACTGTTGTTCTAACTTTAAGTTTTTTTTTAATCGGCGTCGCGGCACTTGTACTCCATTATCTACTTTTTAAAACATATTTATACAATACCTGCACTTAAAATAACAACACCCGTAGCAAAACAAAACGGAAAATAAATCCACGCTACGCGAACACATTGACATGTCAAAGCAAACTAAATTCCGAAATGTTAACCGTTTAATTTCCATCCGCGAATGCAAGCATAAGTCCAATGTTGGCGATGAAAAGTAAATGAAACATAATTGTAGGAGCGACATTTTCCATGACGTAGGCCTACATACATTCTGTTTTAAGGCTCACTCGCAATTTAAACAAATATGAAGACAAATTGAAAATAGGATATTTAACATAAAACAAAGATTCTGAATGTAGCCACATTTAGCTACCGGCGTAGCTCAGGCACTAGCACGTTTTTTATCTGCTGATTTGGATTTCCACTCGGGTTTGGGTTCATTTCCCGCTTGTGCTGATTACCTGGTTCGGTCTTTCCGAAGTTTTTCCCAACTTAAGGCAAATGTCAAACAATCTAACGATGCTAAGTAACTTATTAGGTGATATAGCGTCGTCAAATAACCAAATTAAAAAACACTGCGATGCAGGCTATCAGCTGTTACATTTAAGTTGATGTTCTGCTGTAAATATTAAGAAATATTTCGAGTACAATAAATGAGAATCATGTGATGATTAGGTGATATAATAATAATAATAATAATAATAATAATAATAATAGTAATAGTAATAATAATTTGAGTTTTGGAAATTTTCGCCAGACATACCTCAGTTCTTTTCTTTGTCAAATATGATATACACTATTATTATTAAAATATTATCACAAAATATTATCATTATATAAAGAAGAACAACATGTTTATGCTACCAGAAGAAATTTGACACATCCTTTAGCTGAACCTAAATCTTTTACAACCACTAGAATAAATCATAGCCAGAGTTACGGGCCAAGGTAATACAACTCTATTTTGATAATAAATCCTCATGTAGGTTATTTTGAGTTTAATACATTTAAGAACAAATTAAGCAGATTATTTAATATTCTTGTCCCCTTTTCAGTTTTCTTAATTTCAATATATAGTATTTATTCATTCCAATTAATATTCTGTTCTTGACTTCATTATCTAATTTTATCTTCATAATTATCCTTATTTGGTAATAATTTCTTCGGTTTTGTACTTTTATTGAAACTTTGTTATGTTCCATTTAGTACACAATAGTTATTTATAGGAACCGCCCTCGAACGCGATCTTGATCAAATGGATGTGCGCTACATCAGAAATATGTATTTATTTTATATTGTAGCCCTATGTAGCAATGAATACTAAATACTAAAGTACACTAGACTAGACGGCATTTCTGAAGGCGGTTAGCTTCTATATGCGCCGTAGCATTTCTGGTATGTGACGTCACAAGCTTGTAGAGTAGAACCAATCAGAATCAGTCTATAACAAGCACTTCCCGAGTTCGTTTGTTCACGTGTGAGTGTTTCAATACATTGAATAAGTAAAACTAACATTCACTGTGTGTATGTAAGGTAAATAAATGGAAGAAGAGACTTGAAAAGACAAGTATTACACAAGCAGGCGCGGAAAATAGTGTTTAAGGTGTACAACTATTTTAAAAACGTTAACGAGCAGAACGCTGCCAGCCATCTTGATGCTGGCAGCAACGTTGCCAACATGCAAGAAACGACTGCAGAAGCATGTGGTGTGGGATTGAGAACCGTGCAAAGAATATTGTTAGTGAAGGAAAGAGGGTTTGTTTGGTGTCATGCTTACAGTAATCAACGGCTAAGGTCATTATTGTCTTTTGATAATTTAATATCTCTCCTGCGCTATTTGTATTGCACGTGCGTGAAGTACGATGTGGCAATGTTGTACGCTGCCTTGCTCTCTCTATCTGTCTCTCTCGACGCAAACGCTAGCAGACAACCGCCTTCCGAATTGCCGTCGACTCTACTCGCCTGGAATCTGAAAGCATAGCGGCCGTCAGCTTCGTCTGTAAAACAGAGAGTGCGCATGCGCGAGCATAATATGCTATAGTACTGCTTCTACCCACCGCGTGACATCACTCATGCTTGCATATCCCAGGCGGAAAGTGTATTTATTTATCAATATGGCAACATCGCACACGAATTTTATTGGCAAAATGAAAATATCTTACTACGGTATTGTTGAAACTAACGTTACGTAAAAAATAGCGGATGTAGGATTGTTACGATTCTTTTTAAATCTATCAAAACATCGAAAATTTCCTTCAACTAATAAAGAATACAGTCACCGCTGATGTGGGGTAATTGTTAGCATGGTTGGCCGTGAAACGAGCGACTCCAGATTCAAATCTTGGTTGGGGTAAGTTCCTGGTTGGGAATTTCCCGAAATGTTTCCTCCACCAATTGAAGTAGAATTGCTGGGTAACATTCGTCGTTGGACTGCGGATTCATTTCGCTATCAATAATTCAAATACTGGTACCATTGTCTGCATTGCCATAGCACGGGTTAAGTTCAAATTGCAACGTGCTTTATATGTATATGTTCGGCGACAGATATCATTTCCAGAACAGGACTGTTAAGCACAGTAAGCCTCAAGCTCCGGTGCAAGCGTTCGAGTCCCTCTTCCGTTAGAGAAGAAAAAGAAAACAGCAATGATTGAACATTGACTACGCAGTGACGAAGTGTTTTTATGAAAACAGATTTGCATTTTGAGGTGGCAATTAAAATATGGCAGTTCATATTAGGCCACAGAAGTGTTAAGAACACTGTGGTTCTTTGTAGGGACGATGTCTGAAATGAAAAAGAAAACAGTAATATATTTCGTGTCTGTTTTTAAAGTTAATTTCTGGAACCAAAAGAGCATTGTTTTACCTGATTTAGAAGGTTATAACAATTTGTTACATTAGCCAATTCGTTATAGAAATTGGAAACATCATTATAGAAATTACAGGCCGCTCTGGTGGGTATATTATACTACCCCGAATGGAATGGTGTGCATGTCCTAAGGCCTCCCGCGCGCAGATCCCATTGCGCGCCTCCTCCAAACTCTGCTACAGCCTACGTGATCCCTTTACCATTCCGCTTAGGCCCAAGCACGGTCCCTCAACTCCGGTCCCACGAGTTATCATGAGCCCGGTGGAGCGCCCACGGTTGGTAGAGCTGAGACGAGATGTTATGGCACCAACCTGCGCGAAGTTTTAAATTGCTGGCTAGCAGAGTAGAGGAGTGGGGGTTGTTTGGGTTACGGTTCTCAAGCTCAGAGCAGCAGGCATATGCGTTTAATCTCTTTCCAAAAACATTAGTCTTACCTTAGTATCACCACTTTCCTACTCAAGAGACCGAAGGTACCTAATGAAATTACGCCCGCTATTCCATCTTTATATTCTTATTCTCCGACCGCATCAGACGACTGATCTGTGCTGGAATCAGATGCCCCTAAGTTTACGGAAATGTTCTCCAAAATACTGTCCATCACGTGCTCACTTTCAATGTAATTGTTCTCTACTTTCTTCACATAACCATACACTGATATCCATTCTTGGAAGAAGCGATTGCAGAGTCGGCCTCTGCTTATGCGGAGCGTAGAAATTATAGATGAGTCTTCTTAGGACTTCCTCATCAAAACTGTCTACAGCTGCAACAATCTTCTTCTTCGGCTGTGATTTTTCCGGACTGGAGAAAGAATCTGCTGTTCCTGCCTCAATATTTTTCCCTTCTTTCCTGATTCTTGCCAAGGTTCGCTTTGAAATACCAGTGGCAGCCAGTACTCTTGCATACACGCTTTTCAATGGAATTGGTATTCCGTTTACAGCCTCTTCTAACATGAATTTCCATACATTGTATACTATTTCATGTCCTTGACTATGAACTACGCCATGATTTCACATCCTAGACAATGCCATAATGAGGGCGCTCTGAAGGGCAATGTTTTCAGTATTAGCAATAGCATTAGTAGCAGAACGATCTGAACACTCGGAATGCTAGTAACCAACTAACCCAACACCCCTCCAGTTGAGTGTGAGGGCGAGTCCAAACAAACAAACTAAAATGCGTCCCTCGCGCCGGTGCCATAACTTCTCGTCCGGGCTCTACCACTACCACCAACAACGATGACCACATTATCAACGGGGTCTATGTCCTGTGGCGGCCAGCAGCCGACTCTACATTGGAGTAAGCCCGAAACCTAGGAAAGAAACGAAAATGTTGATGAAAGAGGGGAAGTGTAATTATGATGGGAAATGAGTTACCGAGCAATGCTGTTTCGATTGACTGAAGGAAAACCTCGAAAAAACCTCAACTAGGTAACTTGCTCCAACCAGGATTTGAACCCGGGAACGCTCGTTTCAAGGTGAGACATGCTAACCGTTACTCCACAACGGTAAACAGACTATTGCTCTTATCTATCTACCGTCATGATAGAACCTGTGTGTAGTTCCGAAACGTTGGAAATGTTAAGTTGTAGGACACGGTGGATTAAGGCTGATTCACAATTAACCGGGAACGGAAACGACAACGACAACGAGAACGGAAATAATGTTAAAATAAATGTATTGAAATGTGAGCATTCACAATAGTTAATTGTGAATGCTCAAATAAATACATTTATTTTAACAATACTTCCGTTCTCGTTCTCGTTGTCGTTTCCGTTCCGGATTTATTGTGGACCAGCCTTTACCCGAAAGCATAATTCCGATCACAGACTGTAAAGGCCTAAAAGCTCATATTTTGATAACTGTTATTCTATTTGCACTCATACAGCATATTTCCTTTTAAAAATTGCTTTCATACCTCGCCTAACATACTTCCTTCGCACTACCCCTCTCTTGTTATTTCTCTCTCTTATTCTAGAGGCTGATTGTATTTTGCAAGATTGTTTGGAATCTATTCTTAATATCCAATTTGGCAATCATTCTTGGTCCTTGCTACTTTGCCTATTTCATTTGGTTATCTTGGCATTCGCAATGTTAGCTATATTTGTGTGCCTACGTTTTTAGCCTCGCCTAATGGAGCTCTGAATTTCGTCAAATCTACTCTCTCTCTAGTCACAGTGATGAAATCAGAATTCTTCATATGTCTGAGGCCTTTGAACAATGGTCCTCCGTTACTCACATTGTGGATCTTTCACACAGTCCAGAGTCTCGTCTCAAAAATGCTGGGATCTTGTTCTTGCTTCCAAAACTTTTGACAGCCTTTTTTGCGTCTTCCTCCTCAGATTTTGACAGAGCTCGTTTTCTTGCTTTACGAGAAAAAGAATCAGGATGCTAGCTTCAAGCCTTACCTTCTTCCAACATAGGCACCTTAATAGATAATACGTACTTTAAGATTGCTATTGTCTTAAGGCTTGGCATTAAAATTTGTTTTCCACAAAAATGTATTTGTGGTGCAGATGTCGATTCTTCTGGCCTCCATGGATTAAGTTGCCTCAAAAATTCTGGACGATTTTCCAAACACGTCATGATTAACGACAACATTAAAAGGACCATAATTTCCGCTGGTTTCCCTACCATCCTAGAGCCCAATGGCATAAATCGTTCCGATGGCAAACGTCCAGATGGCTTAACTTTAACACCATGGTCCAAAGGCAAATCACTTTTATGAGATGCCACTTGTTAGCCTATAACACCTTCGCTTCTTCTTATTTGCCCAAAACTTCCAAACTGCTGCATCTGCTGTGACAATTAAACGCAATAAGTATCTCGATCTTCTGGATCGATATAATTTTGTCATTTTCGCCGTAGAATCTATGGGCCCATAGTGTTCTGAGGCGAAGTTGTTAACTTCTGATATCGGCAAGTATTTATCAGCACTTAACGGTGACTCTCGCTCTACGGCTTTCCTCCGCCAAAGAATTAATAGGCCTATTGCCATTCAACGAGGGAATGCTATAAGTGTTATGGGGACTTTTTCAGAAACTAAATCGTTGGAAGAAATACTTTATTTCGTGTAGAGCTGCAGACAGTTTTTCGCATCCTTTAGTTTTGTTGGTACTTTCTAGTTTGTCCCTTCCTCAATTGTTTAATTGAATTTCAAAATTGAAGTAAAGTTTATTTTGTATAAGACAGTTTGATATGTTTTTCGATAATATTGTTCTAAATTAAAACATTAAGTGAAATTGTTAAGTAGGATAAAATCACTCTGTGAATTATTATTGTTACAATATTTTGTTAGTGGTATTTACATTACCTCTAATTTGTCACGAGAATATCCATTTGATCATAATAGCCTTAGCTACAGTATAATTATGTTCGTGTATCTATCTTCTCTTATTGTTATGTATAAATAAACGTTCCCCTTATTTAGAAAATATTTTTAAACATTGCTTTATAAGCATAATTATAAAGATGACTTATTCCTTCGATGTTATGTTATTCCTATTACATTGATCTTCTTTGAAATTGTGACATAGAGAAGAAGTTTAAATAAATATCCACTATTTCCATGATAAAATCTGACCTCTCTCCACAACGCAAATGAGATACATCCATTCTACTCATCCGTTGGAAATCGAACAGTAGTTCGCTATCGTTTGGGCCATAACGTAGGAATTAATTTCTTTTATATGTCATCGTTACAGAATTCATATTTGGTTATTGAAGCACAAAATGGTTCGTTATATTTATGTTCAGATTAGTAAAATCATCGTCATTATCACATACACCGATGTAATAAAAGGATACGATATTACTGAAGAGAGAGAAAATAGATTTCATGAACGCTATTGAGAA
Organism: Periplaneta americana; assembly: GCF_040183065.1. Taxonomy (NCBI): domain Eukaryota; kingdom Metazoa; phylum Arthropoda; class Insecta; order Blattodea; family Blattidae; genus Periplaneta; species Periplaneta americana. The sequence continues at coordinate 77,940,221 of NC_091120.1, forward strand.
TCAGACTTGTTTAGTATTGTAAACAGACTGATACAAGCGGGAAACGAATTCCTGCTGCAGTTCAAAATACTAGGCAAGCGTAATTTTAAACGTTGATGTTTTGCCCGCATTCATCATGATTAAACTGTCCACGAAGCGTAGTCGCACATCCCGGTTACACTATTGTCCTCTTTGCAATTAACTCGTTGTATCTGAGCCAATTTATCATTGATAGATCGATTCTTCGGACTAGACAAAGCCAGCAATTGAAATTTTCGTAAAACGAAATGACAATTATCATTGTGTGCTTTTGTGTACAATGGTGACCAAATCGGAAGGTTGATTTGCGCGCTGTGGGAGATAGAGAAAAATAAATAAAAGAAGCAAATGTATTCATTTCAGCAACATCGATTTGTGTGACATAGACCGGAAGGTAATCTCTGAGGATGAAACAGGTTGTTGGATTACCTGGACTGATGACGATTATGATGATGATGATGATGATGATGATGATGATGATGATGATAAGAGAGGAGGATAACCAGTAATCTTTATATGAAGCAACTAATCAAAGTCAGGCTAGGAGAAGAAATGTCAGAGAGAAGTGACACAGCGAGACTAGTACCACAATCTAGTATATACAGTCACGAAGCTCAGTAAGTAATAAATATGCACCCATAGATAGTTGCTAACCACTAGGATCGCTGCTATCGCCTCATTATAGACAATGCGAAATAGTACCGGCACAATCTATTGTTCCTAGCTCCCTCACAACTCAAGCTTCGTGACTGTATATAACTTACTATAACTTACTTTATATGAAAAAACTAATCAAAGTCAGGCTAGGAGAAGCTATGTCAGACAGAAGTGACACAGCGAGACTGGTACCACAGTCTAGTATATACAGTCACGAAGCTCAATAAGTAGTAAATATTCATCCATAGATAGTTGCTAACCACTAGGATTGCTACTATCGCCTCATTACAGACAATGCGAAATAGTACCGGCACAGTCTAGTGTTCCTAGCACCCTCGTGACTCAAGCTTCGTGACTGTATATACTAGACTGTATTAGTACGACAAATATACCGTTTATCACCTAGCCTGTTCAACATCTACTTGGAGGATTTAGTGTTTTCAGAACATGGGAGGAATGTTAGTAGCAGGAAAAAGAATTAAATACATAAGATTTGCTGATGATATGGCATTGTTAGCAGTAGAGGAGACGACATTAAGGAACATGCTACTTGAGCTAAATGACAGTTGTAAGAAGTATGAAATGAAAATAATGCAAACAAGGCGAAGAAAATGTTTATCGCAAGAAAAATAAAGAACACAAATGTGCGAATTCGAAATGAGGCAGTAAAGCAAGTGGACAATTTAAAATATTTGGGGTTTACCATAAGTAGTAACATGAGCTGCTACCAGGAAGTTAAAAGGAGGATATCAATAGTAAAGGAAGCCATTAATAGAAAAAGGAACCTCTTCTGCGGACCTCTGGGAAAATAACTAAGGAAGAGACTAGTGAAGTGTTTTGTGTGGAGTGTGGTATTGCATAAGGCAGATAAAATAAGAAATGAAACTGTACTGAAGAGAGTTGGTGAAGAAAGAATAATGCTGAAACTGATAAGGAAAAGAAAAAAGAAATTGGCTCAGTCACTGAGTAAGAAAGAACTGTCTACTGAAGGTTGCACGGAAGGAATCGTGAACGGCAGAAAATTCGGTGCAGAAATGATAGACAGTAATAAGATACATCATGTCAATCGTATGCGCAGACTAAGAAGAAGACGGAAATTGGAGAATGCTGAGTCTGGGGCAGAAAACTACGACTACTACTACTACTACTACTACTACTACTACTAATAATAATAATAATAATAATAATAATAATAATAATATCAGTAAGTGATATTATTATTATTATTATTATTATTATTATTATTATTATTATTTTACACAGTCATTACTTTATTTTTCCATTAACACATATCTAGGTAATTGTCATTGTCTCAATGTAACACGTGCTGTGCTGATCATACTAATTCTACTATTCCTTTAGTTGTGAGATTATATTCATATGTATTAATTCTTTTTTTTTAAGTTATTACTGTATACTAGATGTATTTTCCTGTTTGGTTTATGTATTCAGTCTCTTTTTTATTATATATATATTTTATTATTGCCATTTTAAAGTTAATACTGATTGTGTATATGTATTAAATCTCTCTTTTTTTACTTAATTATGTTTATTATTTTTTTAAGTTAATATTTGTATACCGGTATGTATTTTTTTGTATGTCATTTGATCCTGGTTGAGTGGAAGATAAGGCCTGATGGTCTTAACTCTGCCAGGGAAAATGAAACTATTATTATTATTATTATTATTATTATTATTATTATTACTATTAATTCACAATAATCAATATCTATTCTCAAATGGTAGAACTTGTCACTGTAAGTTGGTTCACATTAATCATTATACAAAATATTATTCTTCACGTGTTATAGCAAAAGTAATCTTTCCAACAGATTGAATGGAATACACAAGGCAGGGATGCATAACTGGGCGACAGTTGTGGCAGATTCACAAGCCAGAATACGTCACTCATCCCTTCCTTTAATCCCATGCGTCATTGACTTCGTAGGGTAGAGGGAATTTGTATTCAGTGTCTAGTGCTACATGGTTGCAGACTGGTAACGGAGACGTTATACATCGCTGGTAGATTGTGGAAGGGGAACCAATGCTTTCCCCATGCTTCCACTCCTCCCTCTCGACCAGTTCTGTGTCCCTGACATAAGCAACTGTTAGTGAAGTCATTTCGAAACTTCGCGTCAAACTATTCACATAGATATCTGCAGCGGAGAGACAAATTTTAAAATTAGAGACCCGGTCGTTTTTCAGCCTTGCAATTTTAAGGTGCCATGTTCCGCTACTCGAAATTATTATTTCTGTAGCGTTTCCTGCAAACGGTTCGCAATTATCAATCTGTCATTACTTTAGTGGAAAAAAAGATTAAAGAGAGAGAGAGAGGAAACTTCCTTTTGTACCCTTCACCTAGTCTCTCTTGTTTGTTGGACGTACAGAAAATGTTAGGTTGCATAATTAAAGCTTGAATGAAATATTATCTAAAACGTGAAAAACCTAGGCCTTGAGAAATGCATCTGACAGAATTCATTGAGTGGAGTATATTGTTTGGTCAATCACGTGATTGTATCGGGAATTGTCTTTCGTCTACCCGTATTTAAGGTTCATAATCAGAGCTAGGACGTTAGGACGTTGGTACCGAAACTGTGTGGACTACATCTCTTCCGAATGAAAAGTAGTAGAGCAGCTCTCAATGTCAATGAACGAGAACGACAAACATGTACAGCCGGGTAGTAGCGCTCTAATAGTCCACGGTCTTAGAACAGAAAACAACAAACGAATAATATAAAAACACAATAATTTGTGATTTAAACTTTATAACTGCAAATGTAAATAACTTAGCCATACATACATACATACATACATACATACATACATACAAAAATAACATACAAATTATACACTTATGATTCTAGCTTCATTATAATAAATAACAACGAACATTAACACTTTATCAAAAGATATACTCCTTTAATGTTCAGAAAAAAAAAAACATATTTGTACTCTGAAAATAGTCGTTCTACGTCACAGGACTTCACTGGGGCAAATTTAAAATATGATACAGTGTATTTTACTATCATCGGGCGAACAACAACTTTGTGAATCTAATAATGTATCTCTATGTGGCACATAATATTAAACCTGTAATAGTTTTCAAGAAAATATTTCATTTCTATTGTAATGACAGCTAGGATGTTCGTATCGTAATTCTGATGTTGTATGAACTTGGATTGTAACGCAACCGAATGCATAGTAGCACAGCAGCACGAGACGTCAACAGACCAGCAATACAAATAGCCTAAGTATTGGCGGCAGGTAAATGAACTTGTCTTTCAACCGACATTTAACGAAGAATAATTCGGGAAAAAATTAACATGTTACACACCCCTGTTTGCATAATTATTTAATAACAGATAGGTATACTTTCTTGAAATCATGCATAATATTAACATTACGTAAATAATGCAAAATAACAGAATAGCTCACTTTGTTCAAAACCTAAACTGTTCGTATAAATTAACAATATTCTTCAAACTATACACGATTCCACATTGCTCCACAGAATGACACAATGCGTTGTTTATTTGAACTGCGTATCGTTTGTAGCGAACTTGACCAGGGCGAGGCGCGGGTGACATCTATAGGTACTCCTCGCCGTACTCAACTGAAATCTACCGTTCTGGTACGAACTTCTTACCTGTGTTCATAATAGTGATAGTACGAGTAGGTGTTCAAAATGTTTATTTATAAACAAACGTTTAATTCTGTTAACGTTGTGTTAATCGCAAAAATTCTCGTGAAAAAAAAATAAATGTATTCCTAAATTAAGTGGAATCAGCAAAGTAGAAGCGCAATTGGCAAAGTATGCAGTATAATAAAGTTTACAGGCACCCACCCTCCAGAACCAAGTTTGTCTATCGAACTATTTCTAAATGTTTAGTATGTAAGATTGACAGATGAGGAATCAATTGTGAAGCAAGTGAAATGAACACTTAATCTGAGGAATTGACTATCCCAGGCCATGTAGAACTGTAGCTTTTGAGAGCGACTGCTTTCTTCCCCTCTTTTACCCCACCCACCTTTTCTACCTGGTGCTGTCACGGAATTCTAGTTACGCTCGGCTGCATCAACATTCATTCTCGGGGCGGAAGTCGATCATCCCCAATAGAAGTGGAGTGAGGCTGACGTCATAGTTCCCCTACTCTGCGAGTTCTGCAGGCCTGGACTATCCAGTGCTTTCCAGATAATATGGGTACGTACTTCATGTGAGGAATGTAGTGAAACTCTAAGTGAATCACCGTGTAGGTTGTCCACTCAAAGCCACCAAGACCACAAAAAAGAACAAAATAACAATATCAACATTGTTTACAAAAGGAAACCAATGATTTTTTTTTTTTTTTTTTTTTTTTTTTTTTTTTTTTTTTTTTTTTTTAACAAAGGTAAGGAAAAGAGATTCGTTAGCTATAGTTCGAAAACGTTTTTCATTAGTTACGCCCGAATGATAGTTTTATGTATGGAAAACACAGAGAAAATAAAAGCTAGAACAGAGTTGAAAAAAAGTTCTTGTTCACTTTATGAAGGCAAGAAAAGAAAATTAAATGTGCATGATGATTTGAAGTTGTAATCCATATAAATTAAAAAAAATAATAATTCCAATCCAGGGGTAATAATAAGGCTTGAAGTTCATGGATATCACAGTTCGGGACTTTTTTATTTCATTAAAAGTAGAAAAACAATGAAATTTGTTTTCGTTCGTAAGCATGATATGAGGTGCAATTACGCGTACAAAAATCAACACACGACAGATACAACAAAGAGTTCACTTGTCCATTATTTTCCTTCTGATATTTACAGCACTGATCA